>NW_024042696.1:0-31291 GCF_014851395.1 Micropterus salmoides | reverse complement strand
TGGCCTTCTAGCTGTAGGTCAACATTCACCCATAGTTTGAGAGAAAATGAAGAGAGAGCCCTAGTGTTGCAGCATCCACACTGTCTGCTTGACTACTCCTCTGAAGAACAGGGGTCTTATTCATAGCAAAAGTAACAAAATTCTACAAGTTTCCCTCACAGTTAAGACTAGATCCTGGTAAACATGAGAAGTTTTTCACAAAGCATCTTAGCCCATAAGAGAGTGCCTAAGCTGAAACTTTTAGGAGTATGGAGGACTTTTAAGAGGCTTAAGAGTTTAAGAAAGGAGAAAACATTGTGAAGACAAGAGATAGCAGAAATACTCTCGAAACACAGAATGACATGAATGAAACGCTACAGATTAGATCGTGCATGGATGATGTTTGTGGTGGATCGCATTAGAGATGTGCTTCCACGCAACGCAGAAATAACGGCAGAAATGAAAGTGAACACAGCACGAAGACTTTTGGCAACTGCAGGCAGCAGTGATAAGGGGGCACATCTGACACTTGATCAAAATAGGTTTAAAAATTAAACTGGAAAGATTTACAAAGAAAACATTTTCTACATCAAATCACAAAATAACATTAGCTTGAATGACCGAAAAGCATGGGTTCCTCATTCAAAACGTCAAAAATACTACTTAGTCGGACATATTTCTCCACACACAGATATAAATAAAACAAAGTCAACTGGCTGTAAAGTTCAACATAGTCTGGTTCGTCTGTTATAGAACTCTAATATATACCTTAATCAGGTAATTCCTATCATTGAATGTTACAGTTTCTGACTTCTGATTACATAGTTGATTTTGATTGCTTTGATGGCTTTACACATGAACTGGCAACTGAAAAACACTCTTAAAGTCTTACTAGCTAAGACCTTTCTAAATTTTTTAAGTAAATCAGTTAGTAACTCAGGACTTTACACACAAATGTAGTGATGGATTTGCAAATAACGGGTGCAACCTTGTAATCCACGTAAATTTGTCTTAAAAGGACAGAGGAGACTGTGGGGGAACTACAAAGCAAAGTAAGGATAAAAGTATTTCAGAAAATAAATTCCCACTGTGGCCTGTTAGGGATTCTGTCATTAAATTGCAGCAAAAAGTAACTTTGAAACTGTGAAGTCAATTAATCAACGATCCATTAAATATGTACCTTCCCCAGCTGTTACTAGGTGCAAATGGTATGATTAATAACAGCAATAAAACACAGACAACATTTGTTAAGAAGCTTTTGAAGCTGCAGTTTCTAATGTGTTTTTAGAATTTCTTTGAACTGCTGCTGCGCAGGAGAGATTTAACTAAAATAAAATTGTTGTAATACCAACTTTACTTCTGCAGTCTTTTCCTCAAAACCTAGTATAGAAAAGTCATCACAAATATGCAACATTCATCTCAATAAAGATAAATAAATAACAAACATAGCAAAGTTTGAGCAGAAAGGCAGTCAGACAGTGAAGTTCTAGGCTGGT
Source organism: Micropterus salmoides (assembly GCF_014851395.1). Lineage (NCBI taxonomy): Eukaryota > Metazoa > Chordata > Actinopteri > Centrarchiformes > Centrarchidae > Micropterus > Micropterus salmoides. The sequence goes on along the minus strand of NW_024042696.1, from coordinate 29,816 downwards.
TTTACTGGGAAGCTCCCAGTGTGTGTCTTTTATATGGGGTGTATGTGCAGCAGGGAAGCAGGGGAGCTTCGGTGTCAATCAGTGTTAAAGAAATGAAGTTCCACCCTGCTGACCAATAATCACACACAGAGTTCATCTCAGATGACACTTTTTTAGCTCTGCAGCTGAGAGAAGAACTGAAGTGAAGTCAGAATCATCTTTCATTCAGACCTAAGCCCAAACACCTCCACCACTTCCCTCTGATTATAGGAAACACATTAAAACTGAAGTAAAATCAAAAAGGTATTTGTTGAACAGTGTCCAAGTAAAATTTAAAATCTTCCATTTCTACTCTCCTACGTTTTGTTGAGTCTTTCACTCTTGATGCTATGAAAACACCATGAAATTGTCTCTTTACCTTCTTAATATGAATAAATTAATGTTGAACAGAGCAGACACAACAGTGATAAATCATGTATTTTAGACTGTAAACAATAAATATCAGTTAACTAAAGAAAGGCTGCATGGTTTGATCACTTAAACCCAACTGTAGCAACACACGAGTTGACCAGAAGCAATTTCATGACTAAAATATTATGATATTCCAATCCAACTTTATTTCTAAAGCACATTTAAAACAACCAGTTTGACCAAAGTGCTGTACATTGACATGAAACAATAAATAGACAAAATACAACACCAAACAAATACAACATGCCACATTAAAAGCCAAGGAATAAAAATGCGTTTTAAGTCGCGATTTAAAAACTGGAAGGCTGGGGGCCAGTCTGACATGGAGAGGCAATTCATTCCACAGTCTCAGGGCTGCGACTGAGAAAGCTCGATCCCCCCTGCTCTTGAGCCGTGTTTTAGGGACAACAAGAAGTGACTGGTTTGCAGACCTTAATGATTTTGAAGGAGTATGCGGCTTCAATAGTTCAGCGATATAGGCTAGAGCAAGTCTAGGGCTTAAAATCTTAAAATCAGTCCTAAAATTAACTGGGAGCCAGTGAACGGAGGCAAGAACAGGGGTGATGTGATCTCCCTTACGAGTTCCAGTAAGGAGACGAGCGGCAGCATTTTGAACCAGTTGTAGACGAGAGAGGGAGGCCTGGCTAACACCTACATACAAAGCATTACAATTCCAAGTTGCCCAGGTCTATTTGAGAGACATCAGAGGCGCCATTGGGTCTAAAAATCATGACCTCAGTTTTACTCTCGTTGAAGTTTAAAAAATTTAAGGCCATCCAGGCTTTAATATTATTAAAAACAGTCAACCAATCTTGTTAAAGGGCTGCCATCTTTTCTTTTGATAGGCAGGTAGATTTGCGAATCATCTGCGTAAAAATGGAAGCTGATGTTGTGTCTTTTTAAGATCCAAGGGGAAGCAAATAGATTGAGAAACAAATTGGCCCGAGAACTGAACCCTGGGGAACTTCACATGTGAGGGACACAGAAGGTGAAACAGAGCCACCAAACTAACTCTAAAATCTCCGACAAGTATGACCTAAACCATTCTAAGGCAGTGTCCTTCATCCCCACGCCATGCTCAAGGCGAAAAATAAGGATGCTGTGGTCAACTGTGTCAGATGCTGCTGTAAGATCTAAAAGCATAAGAATCGCATAATCTCCAGAATCAGTTAAAGGATTCAGTGCTATGAAATTTCTTAAAACCAGATTGGAACACCTCAAGAACGCCCATGAAATTTTTCACAGGCCTCAGGATGCTTCATGATAGACTGATTGGGGAGTATTAAGAAAAGAGTTAATTGTTTTAACAAGAACATGAGGTTTATGGCAATTATTTGAAATAAACTCAGAGATTCTTCTCAGCTTTAACATTCCTCTGATAATTGTGTAAACTTTCTCTAAGAATGTCATAAGAAACACTCATCTTTGCAGAATTGTTGTAATTCAGCCACATTGGAGGGTTTGAGCCTTAACAGCTTTTTTAAGGTCATGCCACGACATCTCAATTCATGCAGGTTCAGGTCTCAATTCAGGTTAGAACTTTGACTTGGCCACTTCGAAGTCTTCATTTTGTTTTTCTGAAGCCATTCAGAGGTGGACTTGCTGATGTGTTCTGGATCATGGTCCTGCTGCAGCACCCAAGTGCGCTTCAGCTTGAGGTGACGAACAGATGGCCGGACATTCTCCTTCAGGATTTTTTGGTAGACAGCAGAATTCATGGTTCCATTTACAACAGCAAGTCTTGAAGCAGCAAAACAGCCCCGGACCATCACACTACCACCACCATATTTTATTAAGTTCTTTTCCTAAAATGCTGTTACTTTTACACGAGATGAAATGGGACACACACCTTCCCAAAAGTTAAACTTTTGTCTCGTCAATCCACAGAGTATTTTCCCAAAAGTCTTGGGGATCATCAAGATGTTTTCTGGCAAATCTGAGACGAACTGAGACTTAGTTCTTTTTGCTCAGCGGTGGTTTTCGTCTTGGAACTCTGCCATGCAGACCATTTTTGCCCAGTCTCTTATGGTGGATGAACACTGACCTCATCTGAGGCAAGTGATGCCTGCAGTTCTTTGGACGTTGTTGTGGGTTTTTTTGTGACCTCTTGGGTGAGTCATTGCTGCGCTCTTGGGGTAATTTTTATCAGCCAGCAACTCCTGGAAAGGTTCACCTCTGTTCCATGTTTTTGCCATTTCTGGATAATGTCTCTCACTGTGGTTCGCTGGAGTCCCAAAGCTTTAAAATAACACCCAAAATAAATCAGTAATAACTCCTCAACCATTAGGCCTAAATGCATAATTCTGGTCTCCTTTGATAGATCAGAAGCTAATGAATATGAATCAACTGTAAATGAACCTTCATTTTCTATTAAAGAGTAAATGGTGGAAAATAATATTTTTATCCCCACTTGGTATAAAATCTATATTTTAATAGCAATATCACCATCAAAACCATCATTCAACTTATTATAATGCAACTGAATATCTTCTAATACACCAAGAATACAACAGTTATTACATAATAAAAAAAAAAAAAATACCAGGCCAAATTCCGTATTTTTGGCCATATTTACTGTTTTTGTTCACTGTTATTGGGATTTTTCTTATTACAACCACGTTCCGAATGACAAAGCCTCTAAAACATTTAAATATTGATAAAAACAGTGAAAATTTATCAATATTCCTGTGACCAAAAGCACTCCCATGCTTTACAGGCCCACAACTTGAGAACAGAACATCCTACAGGGCTGTAAGTGGGCTCGTTTTCTTCGTATTGAAGAGATAAATTATTTGGTATACTGGATGTTTGGCCAGTAGAGACTGATAAAGACAGTCTCTCCCAAAGCAACACTTCTTCTCTCCCTCATTTTGACGAGAGAAACAAAACCTAAAGAGGTCAGCTATTGCACAATACGAAGATGGCGGCCCGGGGCAATAATTTCAGACACAGAAAACAGCTGTTTTTGGACTCAAAACAGCACAAATGGCAAAAGTAAGTCAGCGGTTGTAACTGTATATGTATATATATACAGTTACAGGTTATTAGCCGACTAATAATAACAACAAATGCACGTGTATATATACATATACAGGTGCATTTGTTGTTATTATTAGTCGGCTAATAACTGAGTTTTGTGATTTGAGTGATATGAGTTGACACAGCTGATCAGAGCTGGAGCTGAACTTTCTTTAGAGTGGTCAGACTGCAGTGTACGATAAGATGAGAGATATCTGGATAAAATTGTGTCCGTTTGAGATGCTAGCTGAGCCTCCTAGCTTCACGGAGGTGTGTGACATGCATAGGGTGACTAATAATCTGATCGTCCATGGATTTTACATTTGCATTTCGAGGCAAAAAATCGATCGTCCTGCTGTCCGTGTTTAAATGGTTAAAACTCAGTTGATTTATGTTTTAACAGGGGGGGAATCACTTTTTTTCACTTTTTTCACACAGGGCCATGTAGGTTTGGATTTTTTTCCCATTAATAATAAAAACCTTCACTTAAAAACTGCATTTTGTGGTTACTTGTGTTATCTTTGTCTAATATTTCAATACATTGAAATTCATATGAGTTGAAACATTTCAGTGTGACAAACATGCAAAAAAAAGGGACACAACTTAATTTATTAGAAAGATCTTTTTTTTTATTTCACCCATCAACTTTTATTAAGGAGACAATTAAAGTCAGAGAGAGTCGGAGAGTCTGTTTGCAAGAAACATGTTTTATATCATTTATTGTCATTTCTATTCAGTCATTCCTGTGCAAATCCAAATCCAGATAGACGACGATAAAACATAGTAAACAGGTAAGGAGTCAGACACTAAACTGCACCAAAGTATCTAATGAAGCAAGCAAAGCAGCTGATGAAAGCAGCCGGCGGCTCCACGCGTAAAATCAGCTGATGAAAGTATTAATGAAGCTGCTACAAAAAAAAAAAGCTTGGATTGATATGATGGAACGCAGCGATCGATCGGTGACGAGTGATGTGACCTGCAAATAAAATGTATGCAGCAGTGTTAAAGGATCTCAGAAGAGGAAATAAATGGAAAGCCAAAAACTGAGCGTCAACTTTGATACAAGTTCCTTCATTTCCCTGAAACATTTAGGCTAATAAATCCCAAGCCATCCAAAGAAGGTTAAAGTCAAGGGCAACTGGACTTGGTTGAAGTGACTAGAAGACGTTTCGTCCCTCATCCAAAGGACTTCTTCAGTTCTGACTGACAGGTAGGGAAACTCAGCTATTTAACCTCAGTGGGGTCGTTTGTCTGTTTGGCTGTTGTAAAGACAGTCGTTACGGTCGTTAGGATTACCCGAGGCCAAGACTGAATGACCATCGTTGGTATCTTCACCTGAGGCCAATAGGTTACGTTTGTTGAGTTTCCTGGGAAGTGATGAAAGGACAGCATTGTAAGTGGGGGATAAGTGGTGGCGTAGACCCCCTCCCCTGATCAATGACGGCTTCTCGATCCGGGTATAGATGCTTCCTTGACACCTCTTTCAAACCATCCATCTTCTCTGTCTAAAATGTGCACCTGGTGGTCCTCAAACGAGTGTCCTCTGTCCTTCAGATGTAAGTAGACTGCAGAGTCTTCTTTGGATAACTATGACTTGAATGACTAAGAATCTTCACAGACAAATCCCAAGCCACCGTGATCATACTGTGGGTTATTCAATAACAAATTTACCATCAGAATCAATAAATATAAGAATAAATATAAATGCATATACAATAAGCATTGTGCCAGTATAAATGATCCTCTATGATGCCTCTAAGCAGGACATACAGTAACCTATAGTTTTTCATGTGCAGGTGTTTGTTAAATAGGTAACAGAGAATCAAGCTGCTCTGCACTGAGAACTGACACTTTATTAGTACCAACACAGTGCACATTTATGTAGACACAAACTCCATCAAAAGTCTCTCCAGCTGTTAGAACCGACTGACAGCTGATCCATCTGTGATCAGCTGCCGGCGTCATGAGAAAAGAACATCGCTTCATGTGACGCTTCGGAGGAAATAACGTCTCATGTCTCTAAAAACATATCTCCTTGTTCCTTCTCTCCTGGCTTGGATTCTGCAAGGAAAAGACGCAAGTGAGAAAAAACGTGGATGCAATTAAGAGACTTGAGAAGCACCCAGGATCAAATCATCAAGCAAGGATCCTTTATAGCCACCTGAGGCCCGCCTGCTCAGGCGTGGTGCATCTCAAACCAGGTATCAGCACCACCCACCAACTACCTGGATTAAAGAGACAGAACTCAGCAAGATACAACAAACAAGAGAGGGCCCAAACCTGGTGCCATCACCAGACAGATTGTCCAGAAACATCATGCCAAAGAACATGGTCTCTTCCTCGCAGCGAGGAATACAGCTTATTCATTTTACACTGGTATCAGATCAGTACTCTGCATTCACAGATCCCCCAAAGCCCAGGTATTGGTATCAGAAATGAAAAAGTCAGATTGGTGCATCCCTACTTTGAGCTTATATTGTTACACAACAAAATCAGACGGATAAATACCTCTGATCTACGATAATTCTTTGGCCACTTAAGAGTACAAGTCCACAAGAAGATGAAAAACACAGCTGTTGTGTCTAATGTGTTAGCAAAACTGTTGCCTATTTTCACATCAGAGCAACACGATCATCCCAGTGAAGTCGTGTTTGTGTCATCTGATGAATGTAAGTCTGATATTCTCTCTCTTTTAGCTCTTGTTTTGGTCTCCACCAGCTCCTGAGGGAAATGTCTGGCTCTTTTGCTGCTAAATGCTCCAACATGTTCACCAGCTACTTTCTAACTGTGTCTGTCTGCTGCTTGCTGCTGAGCAGGTGGTATTTCAACTTTTTTTCTTTACATCACTGCCTCTGACGTCTCAGTGGGTGTTCAGGGTGGTGTTACAAAAGTTAGTTTCTGTCCAGTCTCCAGCAGAGGATCAACATATAATCTTACTTATTAACGCATTAAACCCAATTCCACTGTTGTGCTCTGATCGCAGGTCAGTTCTCCTGTCTGCTGGAGCGAAGACGCCGCCATGCTCAGCCGTGTCTCGTCCACCACGCTGACACCCAGCTGGCCGTTTAACTCCATATCCACATGGTGGCAGTGGTCCGGAGCACTAACACGCCTGGCCGCTCCAGCCTGTCAGCTCGGCTCGGTGGCAGCAGTGATGTCGGCGCCATTGGAGCGGGAAGCAGGTTAACGCCTTAATCCAAAATGGTGGATCCATCATGCGCCAGCGCAGCCACGCGTGCAACAGCCGGTTAGACTCTCGCAATGTGCAAGAAGCGAGGTGTTCAATTCCAGCGCCGAGAGGGCCAGGAGGCGTATCTGATGACGGATTCGATTCTGTAACCCCCGTGCTGTTAGAGCGGGAGAGCGACAGTGGCGGTGGCGATGACGAGCTGCGAGGCACCAGGCAGAGTCAACCACCGTGCAGCAGCTCTCATTTCGCCACTCAGAAATGGAGAGTGGGTGGAGGTGTGGGGTAGGGGCTGTAGTGGGTGGAGGGGTTGAGAGGGGTGCCTGTGTGCCCCCCCTCCCCCCCCCATCAATAAGCCCCTGGGTGGATGTCACACTCCAGCCCCCCCCTCGCTCTCTCTGCGCTCAGTCATCACCGCTTATCACTGAAATGCAGCCCGGCGCTGTGCCGCTCTGCCACACACACACACACACACACACACACACACACACACAGCTCACCCACACTCATGCATATGCGTACACACACACACAAACTTACTATCTTATTCACACACAAATACTCACAGAGTTACATACAAATTCACCAACAGATATTCACAGAATCATGCATCTGCTTACTATCCGACACACACACGCAGTTATCCGTATGCACATCACACACACACTGATACAAACTCACAATTTGACACAGTCACTACACTTCTGAGGAGCCTCATTGATATAAAGTAGTTTTACATGTGACCAATCAGTGTGTTAGTGGGTTTTATAAGCATAAAATAATGACTAAACCAGGTTGAACCAGAACCAGAAGCCTTTTTAGGAAGTCAGGAACATTACCTGCCTTTTGGGCGCATAACAGTAACGCTTCATTTATGGTACACATTCCAGACTTGCAAGATGAGATACAGAGTGCTTCAAAAAGGAGGACAACACATATAAAGACCGATTCAAAAATAGGGAACATTAAAAAAGCAAAGAAGAATCTTTGGAAAGAGACAAGTTATATTTGTTGCCTCCTGCAGCTTGATTTAGGGGTTGAAGGTCAAAGGGCACCTTATGATTGAGTGACACAAGCATTTAGGCTACTAAAGTTTAGGTGGTAAGGCTTAATTCCAATATAACATTGGCCTAAACCTGATTTGACACAATTATTTTTCCCTTCTTGGATTGTTTCATTTGCCTGGGAAGCCGCAGATTAGAAAAAGTTAAAGATGCGCATTTTGATGAAGCGCAGGAGGATTTCATGTTACTCTGCTGCTGGAGCAGTGATCCCTGCACCACTGGGTCAATTCTCAGTAGAGCCGACACATCAGGTGTTAAACTTACATCATTTCAATAATATACAGTCAATTTATGGTTTAATTCTGTGCTCCCAGACTGCTGATTTGCTGTTTGACTGCAGGTATTTTTCTGATCTTCAAAATCAAACCATGCAGGCACAAATCACACTCAGTCTGTCTGTTACATAAACACATTATGTAACGCAGGTTGGTGGAGAGTCTGTACTTCCAGAGGTGTTTGCGTGTGTGGGAGCTTTCAACATCGCTGACTGTTACACCACAAATAGAAAAACAGGCTGACCGAGCCCGACGCACCTTCATTTATCAGACAGTCGGAAGGTTTGATGAAACTGAAGTAGTGAACAGACAGATGGAACGATGATCGCGTTAATGATAATGAGGCTGTTCATTGTCACATCTTAAAACTCAAGTGTTTTCCTTTATTTTAGTATGGTTCTCTGACTAACAGCAGCATGGAGAGAAAAAACAACAACAACAAATGCATAGAAATCCTCTTCCACGCAACCAACAATTTTTTATTTAAATGTTTACTTTCATGCATCTTGGTGCACATTACCTGTGAATTCAGGCTCCAACACTCTGCAATTGTCCGTACAAATTATATGACTAACAGGCATTTCTTAAAGGTTCGGGTTTGCAGACAAGGCTCTGTGGTTAAACTAGCAGTTGGCGAGTTTTTTAGTCCTACGTGGATCAAAACAAGCGAACAGATGTCGTGTATGACAGCTAAAATATCAGAAACAGGAGATGAGTCAGTGAAACGTATCGGGAGAGTTTACAGCTATAGAAATCTGCTGTCTGTAAATATACACAGAATGGCTGATGAATAAATAGAGAGCAGGTGTGCAGGCAGGTAAGCGAGTCATGTGATTCTCAGAGGTGGGACTATCAGGACATCTAGTGGGCAGGTGAGGCAAGGCAAGTTTATTTGTGTAGCACATTTCAGCAATAAGGCGATTCAATGTATTACAGTGTACTCTGTACTTTTTATTATATATAGACTATCTATTTGTATATCGTCATTTTTATTGTTGCCATACCATTTACAGTATATATACAGTCTGACCTACCTTCTTGAATGGTCGGCACCTGCACTAAATGTACATAGACACTACTGCACTTTCAAATATTCTCTTTACAGACTCATTACTGTTTTACGTATTTTTGTAATTTATACTATGTGTATTCAATGTGTAACTATATGTTGTTCTGCATGTCTACACTTTCTTGGCCAGGTCAACATTGCAAATGAGAATCTGTTCTCAGTCGGCCTACTTGGTTAAATAAAGAATAAATAAAGAATAAAAGTGAAATAGAAAATAAAAATGAAAATGAAAACAGGTTAATTTATCCAGTAAACGTGTTTGTTCAGGCTTTTCAGGCATTGTAGGACAAGATATACAGAGTGTCTGTGTGCTCAGGTGATGAAGGGTCACAGGTAAATCCATTACATGTAAGTACACAAATGAAAAAAAAACCTTCAGGATTATTGGGACATCCCTTAAAGGGTAACGTCAGTGTTTTTAAACCTAGACCCAGATTTCCCCATGTTTTTATGTCTTTGTCAAATCGGGACAACATTTTTTCACAATTGGCCCTGTCAAAGTTAATGCCACTGACAGGCTCAGTTATTACAAGTATCTGTCAACATTATGGAAAGGATGGTTAGTTTGTTTGTGCTATTGTGTGACTTTGGTGTTTTAAATGGTTTATTGAGGCAGAGGTAGGGCGGGGAGGTAAAATTACTATTTTTGTTAAGGGAGTCTGGTGGCTTTGACAAGAGCAATGAACTTCGCTAAATTTAGTTTTTTTGCCAAAACATGCGCACCTCTGACATAAATACAGTCATTGGAAGATGACAACGGGGTTTTTGGATTGATGAGCAGCAGACCACGATCCACCCGACCCAAACAACCTGACCAGGCGCGGTGATCGCTCAGAGAGCCAGGAGAGGAGCCTTGCTGGCTCAGCTTGGACTTAATTCTGCTCCTAAAGATCCAGTCTGGACAGAATGGGACTCATGTTGACCAAGCAACGGAACTAAGAGACAGTTGTGCCCACATCGTTGCAGAGACCTGCCCAATCAACATCCCGGTTCAAGCACTCCGCAGGTGGTCCATGTTCCGAGATGTCAGCACTAGACTGCAGCAAGATGAGAGGAGGTGGACTCTGTTTTACATCGATGATGCTTGGTGCTCAAACGCAGTCAAGATGGACTCTGTTTCCCAAATGTCAGATTGAAGATGAAACTTTCATTTATCATCTGGTTTCCGCTGTTTACATTCACCCCATGCAAATTTATAAAAATGCACTGTGGAATGTTCGCGGTGTGTTCGTGGATGTATATAAATAACTGTATTGTTTTTATTTTATGTTACCATATTTTAATATAGGCCTACCCTTAATTATATATTGTGTGTAGCATGAAGGAAATACAAATTTCATTTCGTTAAGCAGCCTTAAAAAAAAAAAAAGACTAATAAACAACCTTGTACCTTGTTATTTCTCTTTAGGGATCCGTTTTGTTACGTTGCAGCCCTATTACACCGCTGCGGACTGCAGCGTGCTAGCTCGATACTGGACCAAATTCAAAACAGGTTGTCCAAAATTAGTCACATAGACACACACACATTGTCTTGTTTTAGTGCCCGGCCTCAGCAGAAAGGGTGTGATTTAAGCTGTACTGTAAAGTGCAGAAAGGAAGGTGTTTATCTTGATGATGTGTTGGAGGTCCACTGGTTCTGTCCCCTGCAGCTCTTTATGGAACAGCACAGTGTGGTTGTTTCTTCTACTATTCCTCCCTGCCATATTTAAAGCTGATGCTCTGATCAAACACGGTCATGACTTGTGAAGATCTGTTTTTAATGAAGAAAGGCACAAACGAAGTTCCACTAACTCAGACACGTGTACAGTACGTTGTGTTTCTTGTAGCTGCTTCACAATTAAAGCCTTTTCATGTGCATCAGACGTAGCTTCACACAGCTCTGATACGGCGTAAACAGTCAAATAAGGCCGATATGTGAAAGCACAAACAGAAACACAGGAGTGAAGCTAAACTCCAAAGGTACTGAACCCGGGGAAACAAGACTTTCTCTCTTAGTCACCGGCACAAACACACGTGTTGAGCTAGTGACGTTACATAAAGACACAGCTGTGGTTAGAGGGAGGACATCATTTGGCCCCTGCTACCAAGCAAGACCATAAAAGCGTGGCTCTGTGTTTTTAACCTGTGATGTGAGGACACAGAACCAACAAAGGTGCAGCACGGTGCTAAAATGGTGCAGAAAGCAAACAAAACAGCATTATCAACTGCAGCTGGAAAGTTTAGACGGGAGGGCGAGAAGCAGAAGAGGTTCCACTGATAAGATAAATAAGTCCAGTTACCTCTGATATATACGTATGTGTGTGTTTTGGGGGGTTGGATGTGGTTAAATAAATAAACTCTCTTTCTGCTTCTTCTTCTTCTCTGGAACATTCATTACTTTCGATTTGTTTTTTCCACTTTTGTCTCAAGTTGTTTTCATTCTTTCACACTCACACAAAAAAAAAATCCATTTCAACTTCTTTTTTTGCCTCTTTGTCTCTGATAGAAAGCTATTTTTGTTGTTCCTGTGGCAGACTCCCTGTTAGCAGTATCATAGTGAAGCATGCTAACAGGCATAACGAAGGTATCCGTCAGGAGCATACAGGCGCTCATTGATATTCGTCTTCAGACTGAAGTGATCTCTCGTCACTGACAGATCCGTTCAACTGTTTAAAATGTTAAAAATAATTATTGAATGTTTATTTAATTTCTTTCTCTCTTTTTTTTAGGTTTCTTATCAGGAAATGCAGAGCTAGGCGTATTTTTTTAAACGTGTGTTTAGACATTCACACTGCTGCTACTTATCATTATTCCTCAGGCTGTGTGTGCTCGAATGGTCCTCTGATATGTAATTGGGCACTCTACGTGTGTGTGTCCAATAAAACGCTTGAGTTTGTTACTTGTGTGTGAGCCCCTGTGTGTGTGTTGTGTTAAAAGTGTGTCTGTGCCTCATCGATTAGCTGCTGGATTGGGAGGAGTAGGAGGAGGAGGAGGAGGAGTGCCATGATTACGTCAAGGGAGATGGAAGAGAAAGCGCAGGGAGGAAGATGATGATGAAGTGGATGAGGAAGGAGGGACAGGACTGATGATAACCTCACCAGATCAACACAAGTGCAGATACAGTATTAGTCAAGTCAATTTATTTATAATGCACATTTAAAAACAACCAAAGTTGAACAGTGCTGCACGAGGTCATGCAATTTAAAAAAAACAGACCAATCAAATAAAACATACAAACATGATACAAACAGTAAAAGACAGTTAAGCAAGAGCGTCCCTAAACTGACCCGAACGCCAAAGAATAAAAATAAGTTTTAAGACGAGACTTTAAAGTCTCAGTAGTGGGGGGATGACCTGATGACAATAGTAAATTCCACAGTCTTGGGACCACAATCGAAAAGGCAAGATTAATATTAGGTGGCACATGAGGCTGTCCAGGCATGTAAGTGACAGGAGAGAAGGGGGCAGTGGCGTTAATATCGACGGCTGCACCGGTTGCACAGAAGCTGTCAGGGGGCCCGTGTAGGACGCCGATTTTAGGTGGGTCCTCTCACGCATTGACCGTTTCATGCAGTCTTGAAAGTAACCACTCGACGACAAGACTGCAATTACTTATAATTGTGAAAGCTCAAGTTGATAAAGTCTTATTTAAGGAGCAGCATGGGACACGAAAGGCTGATTGGCTTTACTCTCGGCGAACAGCAGAGCCAGTAATTTGGATTTGAGCAGTGTTGTTAATGAGCTGAGTGCGAGGCCCCTTAGAATGAACCTCTAATGGGTGAATACAGGTTTCTCTGTTATGAAGTGGGATCAGGGATTTAAATCTATAGCAATGTAATTGTTACTTCTCATATGTTGGAAAATGCTGTAATCTGTGTCTGTGATAACATTTGGCTGTTGTGCCACTGATGATGAATTAAATGGATGCAAGAAACTGTGCGATCAGGCGCCGTCATCCATTCATTCATACTGTGTAGGCCTATAAATGAGTCGCTGTGTGCTTTTCTTGATGGCTATTTTGGTACCATGTGAGCTATCTGTGTGTTAATTTGTTCGTGTAGGCTGATTAAAGCTATTTCGAATGTTTGATAGTTGGAGAAATCAGGCTGTGATGGTTTCAGTTCAGTGTAACAGGCTGGAGGACGATAAAGGACAAATCCAGCAATGATTGCAAATGTACAGAATTTTTATCATTATTTTATTGTTTGTGTAGTTGTAGATTAGAAAAAAAAAATTATTTGTCTGTATTATTATGTTTCTGTGACTTCCTGTATTTCTTGCTGGTGCTGCCAAAGACTCTCCAATTTGACGGCAGCTTTTTGTCACTTACCCCCGGCTGCAGCTGCATCTGCGTTCTCTCGTTCCAGGTGAGGAGGAGAGAAAGACATTAAATATTAAGAATGAGGAGATAGGATTTTTAAAAAAAGAGAAGACGACAATGAGGGAGAGGAGGGGAGATGTCAGGAAAAAAGGAAGAGGACAATGAAGCCAAAATGGAGGACGGAAATGAAAATGAAGTACAGATAATATGAGGGTGAGGAAGAGGTAAAAGTGAAAACTGGTTATGGATGATGATGACGAAGATGATGAATTTCCGACCATCAGCCTCTCCAGCTGAAATCTGAAGTCTCAGTCTGAAGTTTCTGTTTAGATTTGATCCCATTAAGAATTGATGAGCCACTGATATTAAGTGTTGGCTCTAAATGGAGTCGATGGTGAGGGATATAAAACCACAGCGGAGAATTTAATATCCGAAATATGATGAATGTGAAGGAGGAAGAGCATCGACAGGAAACTGAAATCAATTGGAGGTCAGGTGGAAACATGAAACTGTAAGGGGTAAAGGGAACATGTCGTCTTCAGGTTTGTCATCTTCATCAAGATGTTAATGTTCAACTTCTTCATTATAAGCAGCATTCTTATCATCATCATCATCATCATCATCATCATCATCATCATCATGGCCATTACAATCATTATCATTTTTGTCTTAAAATCATTGGTCATGAGAAAATATATATAAAATAAATACAAAACGACATATATAAATACAGAATTATCAAAAATTAAACATTTAAATATAAAACTGAGTAAATGAAAAATAATATTTATTCAATATTACTATAATTTGTGTAATTTCCAAAAAAAGGACAGAATTAAGTGGTTTTATTAAATTTTTTTATTGACACATAAATTGAAAATGAACAACCAAAAATTATATAAAATAGAAATAAATAGAAATTAAATTAACTTAAAAAGAATTACTAAATAAAATAATAAAAAATATATATTTAAAAAAACTTACAAAACAAATAGATGTAGAATATAAGAAATGAAAAAATAAATAAATAAAAGAATCATCATCACCATTATCTCAATTGCCATCTTTCTAAAATGTTCATCATGACCTTCACGGTCATCTTTATTATTGTCATCAATGCTGCTTCACCGTAATCAATATCATCATCATCTTCATCTTCACTGTCACCTTTGTCATCACCTTCATAATAATCATCATGGTCATTTTCATCAGCAGCGTTATTGTGATCGCCGTCATAATCTTCACAGCGACCTGCTCTTCCTCACTGATGTGTTCATGTTCCTGTCTCAGCTGCACTCTGCGGTTCAGCACCACGGACAGCTACAGCAGAGATTATACTTATGAGGACCTGATTGTACTGCAGCGCTTCTGTTATCAATGCTTTTATAGTAACAATGTATGAAATGACAATATGAAAACAATGTGAAAGGTGTCTCTGGACATACAGAGAGTTGAATATGCAGCTTTGTAGTCAGTTTCAGCTCATTGTTTATCTGTCTGGCACACAGCTTTACTGTTTTGGTTCACTTTCAGTGCTCCTATAGCATCTTTTTCACCCTCAGCCAGCAGCTGTTTCCAGCAAGAAATCTCTGTACTGTGAAATCCACTCTACGCAATCTGCTCAGTAGCAGACAGACACCGTCCACGGTGGAGCATTTAGCAGCTAAAGAGACACATTTCTCTCAAGAGGAGTACAGGTCAAAAACAGAATCAATATTGGACTTAACATTCATCAGGTGGACACAAACACCACTCCAAATGAATGATAATGTTGCTCCATAACTTCTGGATGTGTAAATGAGCAACTGTTTGCTAACACGTTCACCATATCAACTTGAAAAGTGACGTCAGTGTGTTTCTGCTGCCCCCATGTGGACAACAAAATAAGTTTTTGCAGGTTCAACTTACAGTAAATAATAAATATCAATGTATTGTCCACATAACAAAGACACTGTATGTCTGTGGTGTCTTTGTGAGGTCCATCTTGACTTTTTATTTGTCTTCTTCTTAAGACTTTAAGGTTTAGATTTAGGTTCAGGGAAAGGGTGGAGCATGTAGATTTGGCTTATAGTTCATGCTTAAAATTACATTCCTAGGCGCTAGGGAATGTATTATGTCAATGAGTGTCCTCACAAGTGTAGTACAAGAGTGTGTGTGTGGGAGTGTAGCAGCCCCTCATCCATCACTGTGTATTCAAACAGGCAGCAGCTCTGAATGCTGGCTAAGCAGAAGCAGGAAAGGAGCAAATTAAAAACATTCATTTACACACACACACACACACACACACACCATCTTTACTCCCTCACCCTCCATTCACTCCGAACAACAATTCAGCCAGCACTATAACCACAATACACCAACACAAACACACACTGACACCAGCATAAACCAGCAGTTTGCAGTTTCAAGTCCACTTCCAGTATGCCCTACTGGTTTTGTGATGATGCTTCCCAGAACAGCAGCTCTCAGCGGGTCAGGAACAGTTGCATCTGTTGGCTCCTGCGGTGCAGCGGTGCTGTTGATGCTTCACAGTGGCAATAATCTGAATTAAGGGCTGTCTGTGACCATTCAAACACACACACTGCTTTCTGTAGGGCCGAGTACTGTGGAAGAAGTTTAATTAGCTGAGTTTAACCTGCAGGATGTAATGACCAGTGATCCGATCTCATCTTTAATCTTATAATAGACACGGAGGATGATTGCCACTTCATCAAAATACATATCAAGAATATCATACTCTGTAAAAGTAATTTAAAGGTAATGGACCCCACTCAAACATGTGCTTAGGTCCTGCACATGCACACCTCTCTCTCTTATGTTTATTGGCCATTATTAAATGGCTCAAAAAAAAGGAAACATTTTGCTCCCAAGAGATACCATTTCAAACAAGCAGATAACATTTGAAACCCAACAGGTAACATTTTGAGCCAAACAGGAAACATTTTAAGCCAAGTGGGTAACATTTTGAACCCAACTGATAACATTTTGAGCCTAACAGGAAACATTTTTAACCTTTTTGTTCTACGCTGCTATCACACCACCTCTCTCATCCTCGAGGTCACAAATCAATGTGTCATTCATCACGCTCAGTTTGTTTCCCTTTAATAAGCCTGCTGTGTCTCTCTCAGACCTGTGTATCACACCCTGTTGGACACATTTTAACTCTGATTCATGGAGTACTTGCATGTTAATAATCTCATTATCGGCGGTGCTCAAACCTTCATCTAAGCAGGGGGTGGGACTTGGGATAGACAGCAGGTGTTTAGGTTAAATAAAGAATTAATTGGTCAAGACATTTGGTACATTATATACGGGATATTCAGTACACTGCATTCATAAAAAGAAAAGAAAATTTGAGATGTTTTCTACGGAAGCCCTAAGCGGCCTTCCATTCAAATATTTTTTTCCCTCCGTTTTCCCGTGAAAAGAGAATAATTATCTTGTGATCTCGAGACAAAATGAAAAATCATGGAGAGCAGGAGTAGATCATGCAGTCCTTGAGTTACAAGCCCTGTGCTCCATTAACTGCGCTAACCAGAAACACTGATAAGCTGTCTGAAATGATCTTAAAGAAACGCACCTGCCCACCCACTATATGGTGTGAGATCACAAGAAAATTGTCCCATTATCACGGGAAAACGGAGTAAAAATAATATTTGAATGGATGGCCGCTTAGGGCTTCCGTAGTTTTCACATACTTATGAACTCTCTTTCACGTACTCACAAGACAACAGATCTCACAAATACAAGATACAAATATATATAAAACAAGATATAGTGGTGATTTCAATGTGCTTCTGCAACAGGCTTTTTTTCTAATACTCCTCAGAATTGATCAACTTCAGCACTAAACACTGGAGAAACCTGAATATACATTAAATATGTACACATTAGAAGACTGAGATGTCTCAATGTCATGATGTGAAATGTCACCAAAACTAGTAGGAATCTCCGCTCTCCCCAAACCTTACAGCTCACCACACAGCACGTAGAGCAGCTTTTACTTTCAAACTTCAGAAGGCTTCACATGCTGCATGTTGTGTGTAGGCTCTTCCTTATCGCCAGGTTTTCTTCATCAGCTGCAAACTTGCAGCCACTCTGAACACCACAGCGGCCACCTAGGAATGCACTAGCAACCACTTAGCAAACTCCCATTTAACACATAGCAACTGCTTAGCATCCAACTGCTAGTCACCTAGCAACCACCAACTAAACATCTGAGCAAGGAAGCAACAGCACATTATCTACCCCTCTGAAAATGCAAAGTGGTAGCGGATGAGTACAGAACTAGCTAGCAAGCGCACATAAAATCCCTTCAGTGATGTTCTAACCTCTGTTGATTTTTGTGTTGGATTTCATCAGAGTGACTTTATAAGCGATATGTGGAAAATATGTATTACATTTCTATGGGATCTGGGTGAAGGGGCCTTGTAAGCTGAAATGTGTTTCCATTTTTCTGTCCACAACACTGTTTACACACACAAAAAATCACAACAACAACAAAAAAAGTGGTTCTGGTGATTCGCTTCCTCTCAGACCACCCAGGTGTCCGACGCTGCAGGAGGAGGCCGACAGGGATGTGGAAATGATGCGGGAGTCAATTAGAGCAGCTGCAACTCAGCGTGACTCCCAGAAGAGCTGTGAGAGAGAGAGCTGCACTCCTGGGTGCCACCGAGGGTGGGGGAGGTATCTACAGCGGACAGACAGGACGTGGTGGGACAGCGACACTCTCTTTGGTCGTGCTGACTTTAATTTGAGGTTTTTGTGGATCAAGTTGTCAGGATTTGTGGGTAGAACCCAGTAGCAGACCGGAAACAGGCAGAGTGGGTGAAGGGCTGAGTCCAGTGTGGTGCTGTCGGCGTGGGCTGGCCGGCCTGGCAGGCTGGAGACTGAGGCTGGGGATCCAAGAGACGTTGAGGCTGAGTGAGCTGGCTGCCAGGAGAAGGGATCTGGTTGCAGGTGAATCTGAAGACAGAGAACGGTGTTTAGGTAGGCAAGCTAGCAGGGCAAAAAGGTAACGTTTCTATATTCAGATTTTCAATAGAGCTGGCGACCTTCACTACACATACTCGGTGTGACTCAACGATCATGATCATGGTCAGGTGTGTAGATTCAGGCAGGTGAGGGAAGGTGCCGAACCAGGACAGTCAGAGG
The DNA here is from genome assembly GCF_014851395.1 of Micropterus salmoides. Taxonomy (NCBI): domain Eukaryota; kingdom Metazoa; phylum Chordata; class Actinopteri; order Centrarchiformes; family Centrarchidae; genus Micropterus; species Micropterus salmoides. Next base: position 11,299 of record NW_024042696.1, on the reverse strand, counting down.
TAACGCCCACAGCTACTAACTGAGGCCTAGTCCACACGCACACAGGTATTTTTACAACCAGAGTTTTTCCTCTTTCATTTTAAAAAATCTCTGTCAACGTGCAAACACAAAAACTCGCTATCAAGAGTTTTCAAGAGCTTGCCAAACCGCCAGGTGGCAATATGACCCTAACCGTAAAGCCATGGTGGCCAATCAGAGCCTAATAAAACTGACCCGGTGTTTCTTAATCTCTTCACCCTGGCAGGGGTTTTAAAAAATGTTTCAGTGACCCGATACTGCGTTTCCGTGTAAATGAACGACCAAACCTCATAGAAAAAGTCACGTTTTTGAAAATACCCATGTTCGTGTAGACAGGGCCTGAGAAGAAGAGATAGATAGACACACTCGCTCTGAAGTGACACCCTCAGGATTTATTTATATATTCAGAAATGGAGTGCCTTATTCTTGCAGCACTTAGCACTTTATCTTTCTTCTCATGCCACTGTTGTACAACCAGAATCTGTAACATTTTAGTATTTTATGTATTTTGGTCTTGAATCTGTGCCTGTCCTGTGTCTATGTTTTGCTGTCCCCTGGTGAGTCGTGACATCTCCAAATTATCCATGATAAATAAGCAAACACCCATTGCTGATAAAGACCGTGTGATGGGATCAACTTAGAAATCCTGATAGAGTGAAAGAATAAAATAATTAATTCTATTCTTTAAAATCATTACAGACAAGTATCACCTAGATCAGTCAATAAAAAGGTCCACATGGACAGCAAAACAAACCAAGTACACAATTACACCTGGTATTTACTAAGTAAGCAGAAATAATAACTAAAAGTTAAAATTTCATTACTGGCTTAGCAAATCATAATTACTCTGGCTGCATTTGGACATTGACTAAAACTGATTCAGAATGTTGCAGCAACAAATACAAATGATTTTTATTGTAAACTAAAAGGTAAGAAAGCTGCATTTGACAACAACATGATTGGTTTGAAAAGGGATAATCTACTATCATCTAATCATGTGGAGTATGGCTGTAACACATTTACTTGTAGAATTCACTCCAAGTGAAATTCACTGTGAGATGACAGAACAACTTCAAGAATAAAAGTAATCTCAACTGGATTAATGAAACACCTGTGGAGACACAGATGTGTTAATTTATAAAGAATGAACTGAAGACAAAACATCAATTGCCTCTATTTTGATTTGATTTTTTCTTGAGTCTGTTCATGAGTTAGGTGAAAATTGACCTGGATATAGTTCCTATAGACTCTGCAGGTCATGTTTTTGATCTTACAGGTGAACAAAACCATCAGCTCCTTAAGAAGCTCTAAATGTAGAGATGCTTTCCAACCTTTTACCATGCCTATTAAAAACACAAATATATTTTAAACTCTCATCACTCTCATGTAATGCAACAACAACATAACAGCCATAAAGTTACATAAAAACAACGCAAAGCAATGAAACAGCTGTCATGAAGACGCAGAAGAAAGCGAAGCCACACAATGATCCCGACATGCACGATAAAAAATAGGACAAATGGACAGCAGACAATATGCAAATATCGTGCACAGTGACCTGGCTTTCTCTACTTTTATTCTTCTTTTACATAATTTCTCTTTTCATGTTCATCTCTCTTCTTTTCTCTGTGCCTCCTTTCTCTTCATCCTCTTCTTTCTCCTATCCTCATTTGTCTGCCTTGTTTTTTTCATTCCATCCTTTATTGCTTTTCCCATTTCATTGTGTTTTCTTCTGTGCCTCTTTTGATACTTTACCCTTTCAGAAACTCCTTTCTTTTCTCCCTTTTCCCCATTCATCTACTACTCTGCCTATCGGCTTATCTTTCTTTTTTCTCTCCTGCTTCACTCCTCTCCTCTTTTCCTCTGCCCTCTTTTATCTTTATTACTTCTTGTTCACTCCCAGTCTCTCCTGTGTCCTCTCATCCTATCTGTTCTGTTTTCTCTCTTCCTCCCCATCTGCCAAGTCTTCTCTGTAATGTCTCTCAGTTATTTATTTATTTTTTTACTTTTCTCTGTAATCTCTCGCTTTTTCCTTCCCATGTTTACATAAAGGTTGCTGCTTGATGACTCAGGCCTCCCACCCACCTTCTCTTCCTCTATTCCCCATCCATCTGTACATCTCATCTGTTCCCTCCAATCCCGTGCAACATAAAACATGACCATCTTTTTTTTTTTTAAAGCGCGCTATATATATATAGTCATGATCTTGTCATTTTTTAAAAAATTTTAAGAAAAGAACTGGCAGAATCGTGCAGCATGTCGAGGCAGGATTCCAGAAACAGGAAGTCCTCTGAGAGAAAACAAAAATGATCACAGTAGGTGCACTAAAGTGCTTTTTGGGGGTATGGGGAGAATATATTTGGCTCAAATGAAATATGTCAATAGCCACCTTGGAAGGTAGAAGACGGGAGGAAACAAAATGAAGCTCTTTCTCTCTCATCCCGACAGGAAACACAGCTGTAGAGTTTAGGAGGAGGAGAATGATGGCAATACAGTTGTTGTGTTTTAGCGTTAATGCCTCGACTCTTCAGGGAGCGACAGATGAGCAGCTGTAACAAAACTCCCCACGGCAACACACAACCACACATTCAGGGAGAGCGGGTGGAACACACACACACACACACACACACACACACACACACACACACACACACACACACACACACTCTAAACCTAGCGCTACTATCTTAGAGCATGAATTAGCTTTTTAATTCTTCTTGGCTAGAGACGTAGCACCGCGTCCACATGTAGGTGCAGGTAAATCCTTCTGTTTCTGTTGCTTCTTGGAAACAAAAGACTTTTCAGTTGTTTCCACAACGTGACGTCATGGAATGGCATTGAAATAGCACATCACTTTAAGGACATATCAGCGTGGCATGTCAATGTATTTCAAGGATTTTGCGTGTCATTTCACCGTTTACATTGACTTCCATTGTGCAGAAACAGCGTGTCATTTCACGCTGTTCGGTCCCTATGCCTATTTAATTAATGATGGTTAAGGTTAGCAGAAGTAATTTGGGGGGGGGGTTACAATGCAAGCATTGTTAGCTAGCTAGCTACTTAAACTTTAACGTAGCTAATGCTATGTAGCATACGCCTATTGATGATACCAGGCTGGTTTCCAAAAATACCTCGTCAATGGCTTTGTCACAGATTCTCTACCTACTTCGCTCACATCATATTTATGAATGAGTCTTCAGCATAGACTGAGGTCACTATGACAACAGAAGCTGTCAGATGAAGTTAATGAAAGGAACAGAAAAGAGTCCACAGCGCTGTGTTTGAGGCTTTGCTTCGAGCGAAACGATAAGGCGAACATGCTGATGTTTAGCAGGTATAATGTGTGTGTATATATGTACAGTTTTTTAGTTTAGCGTGTCAGCATGCTAACATTAGCACTAATTAGCACTAATCATAAAGTACAGCTGAGGCTGATGGGAATATCTCTGTTTTTTGCCATAAAATGTTGACATGATGATAGCGCTAGAAAATCCAGTTACAGTTCATCCTGAGGGGAACATGAATGCTTTCACAGCAATGTATCAAACAGCTGTTGAGATGTGTCTGTCTGCACCAAAGCGGTGGACCGACCTACTGACATCCCTGGAGACACGCGGCTAGCATGGCAACAGTAAAATGTTTACAGTTAGCTTTTTCATGAATCTATGTTCTCATAGTGGAAATATATATAACCAAACTGTTCAAGATTAATCCACTGTCCATTTGTATTGCCAGTATATTCAATACACTGGATTTGGCGAAAGCATGACTTTGATTCCACCATTACAAAGCTTAACCAGAAGTTGCAGAAGTATGAAGTGGAAATTGTGAGAGTTTTGTCCAGAGTGACTACTGGACTATTATAATCAAGCATAAGCAGTGCAAAAACTGAGCCTGACCACAACTACTGATTTTGTAACTTTGAACAGCGAATACTTACAGCGGCTTCATTTTTAATCCTATCATTCCCCTGCATGAAAACAGCATGAAAGCACTATACTTAAGGGATGTTGACTGGTAGGCCGCCTCTGCCTTTAACAACACACCTTTCTCGTTCATTGCATTCACCTGAGCAAAGCAGATATCCAAGTTCTGGTTTGGACACGCTGGCAGTGGATTGGTGGAGCTTTGTCTCCTCGCTGTCCATCTATACATCAGAAACCCTGCAGCTATAAACTTTCTCGAGACAAGTGTTGTTCCAGTTGTCTCGGCCGTTGACACATTATTTGTGAGCTCCAATTAGCATTGTGTCCTGCAGCAGTCATGCAGCCATTAACTTCAGTATTGCCCGCATGATGCACAGCGGTTTGTTTGCAGTTTTGCGGCTGCTCTGTTGTATCCTTTAGATGCAATTTCTCCTCATTGAATTTTACCCAACTTGCATTACTTTTTATCTTATTTGCCTCCTCTGGCTAATGTTCTTTGTTAGTAATTACAGTCTGTAGTTTGGGTTGTTGTTGTTGTTGTTATGGGGGTACAATTCTGTGTTGAGGCGAAGTGATGTAGCTCATGTGAAGTCATCATTATCCCACTTTAAATAACCCCCGAAAATTGGCCGTTTGCCAGCACCATTTATTTCCCATGATTGACTGATTTCTCAGATAAGCTCCACATCTGACAATCGAGTTAACTGAAGTTTTTGTGCTGCAGAAGCTCCAAACATATCAAGTCTTCCAGTCAAAAGAAAGTCGGACGTTCGTTCCATTTTATTTCTGTTGTTGTTGCCCTAATGAGTCGGCACGCTTTGCAGCTCGGGGCTTCTAATGTTCAGACATTTTCTGTGTGAGGAAACAACTAGATGTTTCCCCTTCAAAGATGCATGCAAACTGAAGGGAAAGGAACAATGAATGCTTTTTAACTTTAACGGCCTGGCCTTCCTTTTGTCCTTCCCTCCTCCACTTCCTGCCAGAAGACAAAAGAAGATCTCAAAGATACGTCTCAGTAATGAGCGCGCCCCGAGGGAGGAGAGGACGCGCTCTGACATATTTCTGAATAAATGCTTAATGCACTATTATCTTAACAAGGCACTATAATGGATGAGGCTCCGACCTGAAACGGACAGGTAATCCATCTGTCATTCAGTCAATCAATCAACATCCTGTGTGCGATTAGAATCGCTGTCTACTCGCAGTGTTAATGTGACAAACTTTTAAAGACTGCATGTTTACAGTGACTTTCTTTCTTTTCATTTAGTCTTGATTCTTCTACTGTACCTCTCCTTCTCATTGTTCTCTTCTTCCTCCTCCTCCTCCTGCATGCTTTTTCTACCTGTTTGTTTCTTTTCCAGTCAGCCTAGTTTGTCTGTCCAAAACTTTGAGCTTCATTAATATCTCCTGAACTTCTGAACAGATTTTCATGAAATTTGCTGTCACGATCCTCTAATGATTTGGGTGATTTAGCACCATTAACATGTCCAAAATTTACTCTTGAACAACAACAAGCATGTTCCATAATTCAAAAACAACATGTTTTTTTTTGCATGTGCTGGGAAAAATTTAAATAAATTAGCAAGAATGGCTAGACATGAAACAAAGGAAACACACTGATGCACTCCAAAAGAGAGGACCTTTTGATTTTGTAGCAATGCCCTCAAATTTTAAACTACTGCAACCGGTGAAATCGACTGGAGCACCCTGGGGATCAAGGGATAAAAGAGTATTTTGATAATTGAATAATCGGTACTCGTTAAGCAAAACAACAAATCACTAGCTAGAGAATCTATTTTGGTTCCGTATGTGCTAAATACTTTTTTTAGTCTTTTCTTTGTCTCCTAAAACTAGAAACTGAATATCTTTGGGTTTTGGACTTTTGAGTGGACTCATGGAAACCATGATGGACGTTTTTAACTATTTCAGACAATATTTTTAATTATCATTAGCTGCTACTCTAGTTAAGGCACACTGCATTGGCCGTGCCACCCATCAGTTCCCAGTGTTTCCTGTGTTTTCCCCTCCCAGTGTTCCTGTCTGTCTCCTGTCAGTCTGCTGGTTGTGTCGAGTTGAGTTTATAAAACCCGGCTCTTCGCTTCACTCTTCGCCAGATCGTCCATTCACTGCCAGTGGAACACTCGCTGCGGCGAAGATACATTTTGTGATTTTGAAAGTGAAGATTTGCCTCAGGTGTCTGGAGAGTTCCGTTTGTCTGCCTCGCTTGGTTTTTGCCCCGTCTCCACCTGCCTGCCCAGCTCACAGAGATTCGCCACCTGGAGATTCACCTTGCATATTTATTGTATTATTACCAATAAAACCCCTATGATTTCTCCTTTTACAACTGTTTCCATGTCAGCATCTGAGTTCTCACTGCCACAAACTATAACTATACCCACTTTGATTCTGGCCAGAGACCTTGGTTGCAAGTCATTCTCCGGCCTTATTGTTGTGTAGAGAGGAAAGCTAAGGAACCAAGCTGAGAGACCAGATATGCACTTACTTAGTCAGTTTAGCCATTAAAGCAGTGCTCTAAATCTGTAGTCCTGTTAAATCTGAGGGTCTTGCGATGACCAAAAAATGGGCAATACAGGGGAGAAACAATATGGGTCTTATTTTTGCAGTTTCATTCATTTATATCTATAAGGAATAATCCTTTAAGATTTCAACAGGTGTTTATATTTCACAGTCAGACAGCTGTACCTCTGGGGTTTGTTAATGCAGTGTTGGCCGTTGTCTCCAAGGAGCGCTTAAGAGAAGGGGGCAAAGAAAATCACGGCGCTTTGAACCGGTTTCACTTTCAGAAATCAGTCTCTTTTGTGGGCTGGAGCGTTCTGACAGAGTGAATTATCAGCAGCAACACGACAGCCTCCGTCTGAGCATCACAAACATTTCCATTTCCCATTCTCCTCTCATCTTCCTGTGTCTCACGGCTTTCATGGCTTTCAAAACAATCAGCTTCAATCACCCTTTTTTCATTAGTGTCGAGAATTTTAACAAATTGTGCCCTTTTTGATGATTGCCTAATTATTCCCTTTCATTTCAATCGCATATCTAATTCAACGACTCCTTCATCTTTTCCTCTACGGCTACATTCGCCTCTGTTCTGCCTGTCAGCCCGACGCAGACATCAGGACACGTCTGATTTTTTATTGGCTGAACACGGATTTGGTTCGACATGCTTGTCTCGGAGCTGCAGCTCCTCTAAAGCCGTCTGTTTGTTGTTTTCTTTCAGCTCAACATGTGGCTCTTTAATTCCTGTCACCTTCCTGCTTTTCTGGCCGGTTTTCCTGCGTCGCCTCTTTCTCCTTCAGAATATTCAGCGTGGGTCCGGAGAAACCAGGAGCTCAACTTGTCATCTGCATGAATGCACAGATCCCACCTTAAATTCTGTGGCCTCGGAAAATTTACATGAAGACTTTGTCCAATTATTCTCTCCCTGGCAATATGAACAGTGTGAGCGTCACGCATGGTCAGCCAGGCCGTGCCTCTCTCCCTCTGTCAGTTAACAGAGCTGCTCTATAGGCCGAACAGGTTTTTGTCCTCTAAGGACGATGGCGCTGTCAGCTTCTGTCACGCCACAGAATGTGATATTCTGTCTGAAACTGGAAACTCCTCACCTCCTGAATTCAACAGGATTAAATACTATTCTGTTTACACTACAAGACCAAATGTATGAGGACACACAAATGTGATACTTGAACATGTCATTCCAAATCCGTGGGCATTAATCTGCTTGTTCGAGCTCTGTGCAGGCCAGTCAAAATTTTCCACACCAAACTAGGGAAACTATTTCTTTACGGAGCCGGCTTTGGGGTTATTGTCATATTGAAGAGGAAAGAGACAAATACAAACTGTTGACCCAACGCTGGAAGAACACTACTGTCTAAAATATAATTGGCCGTCACTGGAATGAAGGGTTCTAGACAAAACTAGTTCAATCTGGATGATACATCTAGAGCTGCAGGTTCAAATATAGTGATACATTAAAGGAATGTCACGTTACATCATCATTGTCAGCAGTAAGCCAGCCTTCTTCAATCATAAATATGTCCTGTTCATCTTCTAGCAGTTAGGTAAATTAGTCTTTATTTACAGCATTGATATTTGGATCATGGGCCTTGGGCTCGGCCCGCTGGCGTATGCTGTTGTTGCAATGAAGCGTCACAGATTCAGAGCAGGTGATGCATTGTCTCGTGGCTGTGAATCGCTGCGGCGGGGCTTTTCTGCCGCTGGCTCGTATTTTACACCTCATTTGAATCTGGAGGCATAAGGCATTGTAAACCAGCATAAGGGCATTAATGACTCCTGTTATACACTTAAGAAAATACACATCGTGGTGACTCATTTATTCTGTGGGCCAAGAGGGACGAGGAGCAGACGTGTTTACTAAAGACCTGGATAGAAGTTAAGTTACTGATACAGGTACTGAGAGATACCTGGAGGAAATATTGTTCTTTTTATTTTTAAATACAACAGATGGTTTTAGTTACGCTGATAATGCTGTAGATTACAGCTTGAAACATACAGCATGGTTACTCCAGAGTTATGGTGAATCATTACAGTACATACCAATACAGAGACTAGGGAACAAATGTGAAGTTCAAGATCTTACAACAGGACATATACTGTAATTATGTTTTAACTACTAGTGCCCCTTTTCTATTATTACGGGGTATGTAGGATCTCACAGTAATAATCTGGACATTTGATTATTTAATTGAGCAAAAATCTGGATGTTTCAGGGAAGGGAGCATCGGGTGATTACCCTCACACTGAGTTCTAAAAGGGTTTACACCTTTTGGGCCCTATCTTTCACCCGGCACAAAGCAGCTCAAGTGTCATTGCTAGTTTTGGTTGGGCGCAGTTGGCATTTTCATGCCCAGCTCCCACGTTTTTAAATAGCAAATGTAATTGCACGCATCTGTGCGCCCATGGGAGTGTTGGTCTCAGGCGCCATCCACACTACTGCGTTTTTGTTTTAAAACGAAGACGTTTTGCTACGTTTGCACCTCTAAAACAGCAAAAACAAAGACCTAAAATGGAGAAGTTTGAAACGTCCCCGTTTTCATGCAAAGCAGAAACAGGATGCTACTGACAGCGTTTTTGATTTGGCATTTTTAATAAAATATTTTGTACCATGCAAATAACACTTATCTGCCTACATTGTATTGTGTATGTCACCGTATTTACTTTGCGACGACTCCCAGTCTGTTTTCCGTCACCATAGTCGCTTTGTGTTACATTCAGTAACAGTCCCAGCTCGTTATTGGTCCATGCAAAATAAAATCTGGTTCTTTGTCTGTTAGTACTGTAATGGACTGGATGACTAGTTGGTGTTTATTGTGGAGTCAGAATGTCATTAGTGAGATTGTTCTACTCAGCTAAGGCAGAAAGGCCTGTTTACCACAAGCACTGTGTTTTCCAATGTTCCAGGATGTCAGTGAATGTGCAACATGTTTAGAAGCCTGTCAATCAACTGTGTTCGTACCTGGGATTGGCAGAGAGTTAAGAGGGATGGTTGTTATTGTTCGGCAGAGTTGTTTTGTCGTTGGCTACGGCCCACAGTAGCCTGTATTTTGTTCAGAAATAAAGAACGAGCAAACCAGCTATCTTCTCGTAGCTTCTTATTTGAGGGACACTACAGTACTTTATTCTTTCGCCAAATCTTCTGTAAACACGGAATCAACCATCTGCTCGCGCACGCCCGCGTACGTGAACGGCCACTAGATGTGCGTTTCAGTCGTTTTAATATAGACAGAGATCAACTCTGATACGCAGCTAAAACGCTGCTGTGGACGGAGATCGTATTAGTTATTAAAACTCTGTTTTTAAACTAAACTAAAACGGAGAAGTGTGGATGGGGCCTTAAAATGAGGTGTGGTCAGGCGCATTGTTGACGCATTGCTGGAAGTAGAAGGCGTTTGCACCATTGACCAAAAAGAACCTGGTTTAGATAACAGCCTTATTGTCATAGCTGTGCTTGTTGTTTATATCGGGTATGATTACATTATATTCACCAAGTTAATGGCTGGATCAGGGGATGAGATGCATCACTGAAAAAAAGTCCAAAGAGGCAATAAACACAAGCAAAGTAAGATCCAAGTTGTAGTTCACTACCAAGGTCCTTGAACTAGTTACCTGCTGATAAGCAGGTAGCAGGAGTTAACCTTTTAGAGAAACATGGCTTCCAGCTGCTACAGGAACAAAAGGTCCAGCTGAGATCTCCTGTGAATAGACAACAGAAGCATTGAGGGAATAAATTAGTTTCAAATGGCTTTGAGCGCAGCAGGGCACATCAGTGCTGTGTGCTCCCTGATGAGGAGGAGGATGAGCTGGACAGTGGACAGTATCGACCCCACGGCTCTTACCATGGAAACATATGATACTCCACATGCTGATGGATGCGTCGCGCCTTCCTTTACCTTTTAACCTCTGGAAGTCCAAGTGTTCAGTTACTTAGCAAGTGCCGCCACTGGCCACGGGATTGGTGGCCCATGCCGAGTGTTCAGATACCGGGTCTTCACCTCCATAGCCCTCACTGGTTTTCACATCATAATTGCACACACACATGTAGTATCAATATGTATGTGACAAATTGTTTGTTAAACTCTGTTACTGGAACATTTTTCACTGTCTTCCTAAATTTCTTTGTGTGCTCTTTAATTTCTTCATTAAGAAGCACATACATAAACAGCTTCAGCAGCATTTCAAAGATGTTCAATAAAAATCTGCCCAGCTGTGATATCAGTTTCATTTTACCTCATGTGTCACCTACAGCAAAATACATCTCTGGATTTCCAAGTTGTTGCTGATCTGTTGTTCATCATTTCCAGCTTTTCTGGGACAATGATATGACTTAAAGAGTAACTTGAATCCCCCTTGAAGTCTTGTTTTTGCTGACCTCCAATGACTGCTTTAACTTCCCACCTTGCTGCAGTGATGTACAGGTGGACTCCAGGACACTGAGACATCACTGTAGGGTCATTCTCAAAAAGTATATTCCAAATGTCTTGCTCCTTCTCTGCATGGTAGAAACTCTGACTTCAAGTAGTTAATTTCAGATCAGCAGTTTTATCTCCATCTCCTCTGAGGTTTCACAGAGGAAGTCGATTGTCTGGAAGTCTTCCTTTTGATTCTGATGTTCAGCCTTATTAAACACTTGCTGTACAGCCCAGTGGTTGAGCTTTATGTCACCTCAGTATGTAGAGAACCTTTCACTTTTCTACCGAATGCTGAAATCTAGTTTTGATTAAAGGACAGGTTCAAGGCTATTCAAAGACATACTCACATGCCCGTATGTACAATAAAAAGTTATTGGTTGCTGTAATTGTTCCTCTAGTATATGCTGGCTG
>NW_024042695.1:0-21483 GCF_014851395.1 Micropterus salmoides | reverse complement strand
AACATTTAAGAACAAGTGTCTGCGGTAACAATACAGCTAGCATGGAGGCGGGGGGGGTATCCGTGGTTTTAACCCACATATTCTACTAAAAATGTTACAAAAAAGCCTTAAATACCCAGCACATTATATACCTGAGGAGACACACAAACACGATGATATTCACAGACGCTGAGCGCTTTGAATTCAAAATAGATGCACTCCCTGTCAGCACACAGCCTGTAATGTAAAGTAAAGATATAAATATGCCAAAAAACTTCATGGGTGGATGTCAGAGGGGTGGTGGTTTAATAGCTGTTTTAGACAGCGGCTTACTCCCAAACACTTCTTCTCATTACTGAAAATAACCACAAAGCCGCCCTTTGGGAGGGAAAGATGCTATGTATATTGAGACGGCCTATATATGCACTTAAAAATGCAATACAAAATGGAGTGCAAGTTAAACTTGATCAAACTTGACCTGAAAGAGAAATCCAAATGGGGGCTTCAACAACAAAACAACTTTTATTCCATATCTCTTAAGTAAGTCATCCGCATGAGGAAGTAAACATGTCTCACTCCGCTGTGCCACAGGGCAGCAGGAAACCCAAAACCTCTTCTTCTTTTTCGAAGCCTCTCTGTCTTTTGAGGCGGAGAGCCTTGCAGAGTCTCTCTTAGTACACACAGGCCTATTCAGACAGGCCCTAACTATCAGATTCTACTGGTACACTTTGTCAGTTCAACCCAGCTCACTGTACAGTTGAGCTATTTAATTATGTCTACTTCTAATGCCCATTATCTGATAGCTGTGTGCAAACCAGACATGCAGGGTGTTGCTCGTGCACTGACAGCAGGTGCAACTTTACCCCTTGCCCTCAGGCTTTGAAGCCGTATCTTTCACTTTATTGAGCGCAAACCAGAAGACAAAAAGCTTCTCCAATGGGTAAGGTAAAACATCCACAAAGCAACTCATTAATTTGCCGCAATTTTACTGAGTTGATAAATTAAAACATTGTTTTAGTTCATAATGCATTTTTATATAATGCTGCAGGCTCAACAAAAGATGTTTAAAGCAGTAATGGATTTTTTGCCCACTTGTATTCAGTGAAACAAGCTATAAAAACAACACTGAAATATTATCACCTTGAGTTGAGTTAATATGGCTACCATATCAACTCAACTTTTTACACATGCAGCAGTTTTTGTGTGAATATAAAGAAATACAAATATTATATTTATTACTAAAATTATTACAATAGGTGTGTACTGACCGCCTCTACCTTGAGTTATTGTTGACAGTTAGCTATCATTAGCATCTTGCTTGTTCCTGTAAACAAATGTGTAGGCTGTGTGACATTAGAGCCTGAAGGGAAAATAGCTTAAGAAGTGCTAGTAGGCCAATTTGGTTACTTTTGGACACAGTCGGGGTAGCTGTTCCTGTTTCCAGTCTATGCTTAGCTAATTTTCCTTAAAAGGGCATACTGTCTGTATCTAACATTATAGTCAGTATCTACATCAACGTGGCTCTCAAATTAAAGTAATACCCTACAACTGGAAACTAAAAAGATTTTCCAGGTGCAGGGAAGTGGCTGATACAAAACCTGGAAAACCCATCTATAGAGTAATTTTGGAGGCCAGGAACCGGCCAGCCTGGTGGCTTCAGTAATAACAGAGTAAAGTCAGAGATCTCCCGTAGGCTTAAGAATAGAGGAAACACCCTGCTGCATTGCAGCAATGCCAACTGTACCATGCAGCAGTGGCCAAACCAGCTGTGCTTTGGACCATTACATACATGATGATGAAAGAAATGCATCAAACCAACATGTGAAAAACCAACAAGAACAATAATACTGTTGTATTACTAAATACTGGGCAATGAGGGAGCAAGGTCATAGCTTGATAGATACGCTTATGGCACACTAGGAGCGAGACTGTGAAAGCGTGACTCATTTTCTGCACACTACTGTACGCCTATAAAAATCCCCCTTTCACACACTTATGCATTCGCTGATTCAGTGTCCACATTGTCCACAAATGGAAAACATGCTCTCATCAATTTTATTTGGTTATGTTAGATAGTCAAACAGGATTAGAAATAAATAACTATATTCAGTGGTGAAGTCACTTCAGGGAATGCTGGGGGAATTTGGAATGAGAAAACTTTTCCCAAAAACGACTTAAGCGTATTAGATGGTTAGTCATGATGCTATTTTGTGTTCAGGCAAAACATAAACTCTATTTAGAGATGGAATCCAATTGATTGATGGGAAATACCTCACTGTATTTAACATTTCTAGCACCTAAAGAATCCTCTTAAATCCTTTGGTGTCATCGTCCTCCTCCTGTCTACTCTGCCTGTTCTCTCTTGCATTCCCAAAGTGAACTGCATCCAGGAAATCTAGCAGGGATTTAAGCTTACATGCAATACTCTCAGAGTAGGAAAATTTATTGCTAGCTTGAGGGTATGCTGGATCTTCAAAACTGTCCCACAACTGTAAATTTGACTTTCATTTCAGCAGTGAGATGTTATGAAAAAGGCAGGAATGTGCTCACAGAGGACTGCTAGAGTGGAATTTTTGCTGGGAATTTCCCGCTAGTGGAAATTGGCACATGCTGTACGCATGTAGCCTAGGTAAAGAGCCTGTTGTCTCTGAGTGTGCATAAACAAACCAGACCGCCCCAGGTGTCTCCTTTTAAGTAGGTGAACAGCAAGTGTGTGCCAGGTGAGACGGTTCAAAAAATGCCTCTTTTTTGTGTGCGAGAGCTTTTGTAGGTCAATTATGAATCATTAGTAGTAGTTTGAAATGTTCCCTGTTCAAGAGGACATGCTGTACTCCACAGTTAACAGCAGACCGCCCAGACATGCATGCCTACTCATTCAGGCCTCTTTTCTAAACTTATTTAACCTAATTTGGAGTTAGCTTCATGAAAGGGCATTGTTCATTTCAAAATAAAACTGCACATTTAAAGCTGGAAAGCTGCTTTATTTATGAGAAGTAGTTTCAAGAAATGAAAATGAAGCTTGAACAATGTGCAGACCCCGCAGTACTGTTAAAAGTGCATTTTTGCAGAACTGGCAGACTACTGCTAACTTCCAGTAGCACTTTTACAGGGATGCTGCATCTCTCCCTTCTGAAATCCCCCAAACTTTCCCTCCGCCAAATCTCTCCTCCCAACTGCCAAGATAATGGTCTTTTCAGGCCTCCAATGATACACACACACTCTGCTCTGAATCCCCTGCAGCTGGTGTACTGGCTGCCCGGTGAGTAGTTTACACCAGCCATGTGTTCTGCCTGATTGCTTTTCCAGGGTAGAGCAGAGGGCAGTGTTATAAAGACGAGACACGGCTCGCAGGATGGAAGAGGAGGCGTGCGGGGAAGCTTTCGGGCCCAGATGTGTGCAGTAGCAGCCGACCAGGCGCACATCTGCAATCGTTTGAACTTACTGGGGGAATTCCTCTTTCACTGAGTGTCTCCATATATTTTGTCCTGCTGAATCTTCAACTCGGGACAATGAGTTGCTTGACAGCCTCCCTCTGTTCCTTCTCTCATATTTCCCGCTGTGTGTCATGAACTTTTTTCCCCACAGACAGACAAACAGGCTGGTCTGGTAGCGACTCCAGAAGGCGTGGGATCCTTTGTGTGGGGGAAATTTAAAGGGAAGATAAAAGAGCCAAGTCTTAAATACATATACAGTACTGTGTATGAGGCACAGACATAACAAGCACTTAGCTATGAGGTTGTATCTGGTATTGTGGGCTTTGAATGCACCTCACCACACATGTCCTCAAGTGCTTTATCAAAGCAGCGACCAGGAGACAGGCTCCTGCTTGCCAAAAAGGCATCCAAAAATGTAAATAGCAATTTCATTTTAACAGCTCTGGTAAGTGGGTTAAATTTAACAAAGGGCTAAAAATATCTATTGTTTTGCTGCGTGGGCTGGCCAGAGCACAACAAAAGCAGGGAGTTTCCTCTCCTCCAGGATGTCGGGAGATTTCCTTGTACTAGTATTTCAAGATTCGGGACAAGATGTTCTGACTGACACTGAGATGCACTTCAATGCGCAACCTCCTCTGGGACACAGCGTTCTTCACATTCAGTCTTTTCTCCAGGAACGGAATCAGTTCTATAACATCAAAAGCATCAAGTAACGCGTACAGGCTGGACCTGCATTATCCATTCCATGAAATCATGTTCTGTAATGTGTGTGTGTGTTTATGCAGGTGATGTCGTATGATATTACCACTCCCTGAAGACTCACACGCTCACTATTTACATGAGCTTTTGCTCCTGATACTCCCTTTTTGCAGGTCATTGATGACTGGACACACCCAGTGTTGTCATATTCAGGAAATAGGATGTGAAGAGAGGTCATATTTAATACAAATACACACATGCTTTATAAACATTTACAATTTTCTTAAGAGGGACAACTGAGACAACGGCTTTCTTTAGAATGCAGATAACAAACTCCACTATAAATATCAAGGATTGTGTTCTCCTTTCAGTATTAGTCTAACTGTCTAACTATAGAAATAAAAAGTCTTCATGTTACAGATGGGTTTTTGTGCTGTGCCTTCTGCATTAGTAGAGCCTCAGTCCAGAGGCTCAAACAGTATATTTAGGGACAGATTACACAGGATCTGTCTGGCTTACTGGCCCATTTATGCTCCTGGTATTAGCATTACGTCTTGTGTCTGCATTGTGTCTAAAGCTGCGCTGATCAATATTTTTACATTAAAAACTGTCCAGATGACTATGTGTAATGTGAAAGGGTTTGCTAATAGTGAAGACAAGACAGAGAATTATGACCCAGCTTTGCAGTGTTTTAGGGTCCTTTAGCTCATTGTTTTGGTTTTTCAGCCTGCAACTTTATTGTCTTGGTTTACTCTCACCGTTCTCATTAGCATTGTTTCCAGCAGCAGGCAGCCTACCTACAAAATACCTCTATAAACCAGCTGTACGCTACCTGTCCAGCACCAAACAGCAAAGAGCCAGAAATTAACCTCAGTAGTTGGTAGAAACCAAAAACACAGCTAAAGGAGAGTAATGCTATTAAGCGATCAACTTCTGTGATGTCTAAAATGTTATTGTGTAATAAAAGGGGGGAAATAATTAGCTTAGGTCCACGGTGCTTTACATTTGTTCTGGTCTAAGGTTAGTTGCCACCTGCAGTGCAACTCTGGATTGGACTGGACTCCAGGACTCCATGCAACCAGATCTGTCTACCTAATGTCTTTTCTACTTTTTACATTCTAGCATTTACAAAAATTAACTGATTTGCCTGAGGAGGGCCAAATGGATATTGGTGGCCATTACCATTACATAAGGACAAATTTAAAGCAGATGATAACTCCGGCTTGCCTTTGTGCTCCCTGAAATACTATAGATAATACAATGTCACAAGGTACAGTACATAGAGTCCCTGTTCTGTAATTTTTGTCACCAGCAGCAGACTACCACAAGTTGAGCAATTTGTCACTGACCAGGTTCTTACCGCTTCTTTGTTTCAAACCCCTGTTCACACCCCTCACTGTGTAACAGATCTGAGAACATGGGTGACAGACACATGGGTGCTGCTCTTTACAGAGGAAAGTACCTAAAGTGTACATCTGGACCTCAGTGTCCTTTGCAGGATCACACTCCACCCATGCAGGCACATTATTCTGCAGAGGATGTTTCACTACCGTTCTGCTCTGACCAACAGTTACATAAGCCATTCTGAAAAAGGGAGCAGGCCTCCACCCTGCAAAACAAAACACCCAGTCAAGGGTTCTCAAACTAATGCCAAAATAATCAGACTCCCTGCAACTTGCTCCAAATGGAAATTACATTTAATCTAGGGAGTCAAAGGTGCACAATTTGTGACAGCAAACATTAGTTAGTTTCACATCAATGCACATACCCAGTATATTGCACATATTTGTTGTTTGTTGTTAAGTGTTAATTGTTAGTCTTCTATATTTTGTCAGTCTATTCCATATTATATATTTCTACATGTATTTATGTCAACTGTATGTTTGCCTGCGTGTAGCACCTTATCCTCGTACGTGTGAAAACTACTTGGCAACAAAGAATTTCCTGATTCTGATTATTACCTAATTACATACAGTATAATATACCTACAACTTTTGACAACTCTTTTTATTTTTTTTTACTTTTAAATCCATCAACTAAACATTTGAATGGGAGGACTTGGGCACAAGGGGGCACATTTGTCAAATGAGTAGAAATATGTTAAGATTAAGGTTTAATGCCCTGGTTCTTGCCCCCCAAGTAGGAGGTTGCCCCCCAGCCTCCTACATACCAGACTGAAAGAGACACAAATAGGTCACATAGGTCATTTGTAGTTGTTTTGCATCTCTTTGCAGTTGTTTTACATGTCTGTACTTTTTTTTGTTTGTTCCTTGTTTTGTGTCCAGTTTTGCGTCTCATTGTGGTGGTTTTTCATCTGCCTGTGCCACCTCTGGCCATCCCTCTGGGCCCCCAATTTACAGTAAAGTGGTGGTGATTATCTGTCAGTTACTGATATATGTATTACAAAACAAATCAGGTCAGTTTCGCACTGGGACTTTTCACAAACTGCTAAAACATCAATCATGACTCGTGTCCAGATGAGGCGAAATTTAGAGATTGTGATCGAGGACACACTGTGTCCACCGGTTGATGTTGACGGGGGCTTGAGTCATAATGTGCTTGACAATCACAGCAAAAACACTGATAAGGATGAGATACTGTCAGGTGCTTCTATTGATCAAGGAACTGAACTGACTCATACTTTCCATTTATCTTGCGGACATGTTTTTCTGCAAGGAAATTTTACAATTTTCTGCAAATAAGTGCACTTCTACTTAAAAAGGACATAATAACTCAATAAAATGAATACACAAAGTCCACATACAGTGTGCATTTCTCATAGACACAACTTAATTTTCATTTGTATTTTTTTTTTTGCAGCACCACCAGCTGTGGGCCTGAGCCTGTTTTCAGGTTGATAACTCAGTCAGGTCCACCGGTTTCCTGCTGTCCCACACAGTGTGGACAAATAATGATAAAAAAGGCATAAAGACAAGACAATCAGAGAACAATACAAGTTAGACTACAGGGCTAAACTACATCCGCAAAAAAGTGAACACTTAACTAACAATATACAGCGTTTGACAGAAAACAGCAAAAACAAAACATGTAAACAGAGACAGGTTGCTCAGAGTGTCAAGAGCTGATGTCATTTGAAAGGATCTGTTAATGGCTAAAGTTGGGATTCTGAAGAATTTCTTATAAATCTGTAAATCATGAAAAGAGAGAGTATTTCACCAAGATATAAGATATTTGAAATTCCTAACTACACTGTGGGTCTCATTGGTCAAAACTATGAGGTAAGACATAGACAAAAGTTTTCTAGAGCTTTACAAATTGCACTTGACTTTTCATCCAAAGTAGTTTTTATTCTTTAGTTCTGCAGTATTGGAAGAGAATGGTTGAAAACACATTGGAAAACCTTGCAAAGCCCGAATATGAACTTGAGGCCAGCCAGAGTTTGCCAGTGGCTGATGTTAATTTCAGGCCCTGAAAGCCCCCTTTTTCATCTGCATTCAATTCTTCAGCATTCTTTTTCTCCACAAACAAAGAGCAGGTCAATGAATGCATGAGCAGCTTGTACAGTATAGGTGGTGTAGGTTCACAGGTCATATTGTCTTTGCCTTGTTGTCATTGTACCAGCCACCTGTACTAGCAAACCTGCATCTGAGATAGAAGGCAGCCAGTGCCAGGGACTTTCCACAACCTAGTGTGTGTGTGTGTGTGTGTGTGTGTGTGTGTGTATTTTGACAGTCAAGTGCATTCTGCATTTGGGTGTGTAAAGGGCACGATGTGCAGACAGACAGAATGAGCATGGTGTGAACTGCAACAAGTGTGAGAAGATATGCAGTGGAGCTTTTGCAGTAATGTAACAGAGATCCTAATCAAACATATAGGGTGTTTTCTATTCGTGTAAAAATAAATACATCTGAGTGAGTTTGAGGGAAAGTAAAAGTAGAGTGAGTGTATTTGAAGACCTCGATACTGTGTAGCTTGCAAACTGTGCATGCAATACGATTTTAATGCAACCAAGGATGCTAATGTTTCACTGAGGAGATGTATAAGCATATCAAAAACTCTAAAAATATCACACTATTGTCATGTAGCATGCAAACCTGAAGAAAAGGAACTTGATGCTCCACAGCAAAGCAATCCAAAAAATACCATCTGACATATTCTACTCCACTTGTGTGGATGTGGTAATAAAACAGTGTCTTATCACAAAAATGTCAATGCCTGTCATTCCAGAGTGACAGTTTTGGCCCTAGAGTCTTTTTCTCATTGTAAACAGACTCTCTGTGTTTTTAAGCTGTAGCAAACGAAGGAAGCAAAGGCTAAGAGGGTGAGACAGGAGACCAAACAGTGCTTGGAAATCCCCTTCCCTCAGTAGGCCTGCCTCGTCTTAGACACACAGGGCCCCGTTGAGGCCCACATCAAAGAGGCTGCTGCTGTTCTCATCAACCTCCCTCCTTCTGTCTTTCTGTATGTCTCACTGTCCTTCCGTGTCTTTACCCCTCACCTCTGTCTCTGTTTCCATTTATATACATACGTCTCTTGTACCTCTGAGGAGCAGCTGTGCTGATGTTTTAAAAAGTGTCTACATCTCGATGTAATGAGACTGTAGAGGTGTAATATGCCACTAACCTGCCTGTCCCTTATGTAAAGCTGCATGTGTGACCTGACAATAATACAGTTGATGTATCACATGTATCACATTTGGCAGTGAGGTGTGGTGTGCATACATTTTTAGGACTTGTGGTTAGACTCATGTCCGACCTCTGAGTAAATCAGAAGTGAAAATGCTTGCTAGACTGGTCTCCCCAGAACACTAAATACTTTCTACCTCCACCCCCACCACTCAAAGCCCACAAAAATGTCAGCTATGTTTGAAGCAGTAGATAACTGGAGGCTGGCGTGTGGACACACAGGTGGGGGATTGGCACACGAAAAGCTGAAGCACAGTTTGGAACGGACCCTTATGATCATATGCGGTGTGTGCATGTGCAAGCATTCATGGCTGCACCAGTAAGCACTAAGTCACAAGGATTGGCATTGTGAATTCTCAACTCTGGATTTTCCCTCTTAATCACTGATTGCCTGATGACTACCGTGTGTCTCATGTCTCCCAGAGGGAAGCTGCTCAGATGTTTAGTGCCAGTTTCCTCTCTTCCACACAGACTGTTGGTTATACAGACCAATGATAGACAGTCAAAACTGCTTTTTAACAGAATCTAAATTTAAAGTTGGAATCTGCTTGCCAACAAATATTATTTTGCTATTTTATCAGTATAATTTTTAACACAATGTGCTTTCCATTCACACTGCCAATTACAATTTCAATGCAATTTGTAATTTTTTTCCTGAAATCAACTCACTTCAAAATGTGTTTATTTACATACAGTGTTTGAACTCGAATAGTGCTACTGGCCCATGGTAACCCCAGATAGTCTCTCCTGTTAAATGCAGTACTACCCTCTAGTGGAGAGACTAGGGACAGCAGAATGTTGCCTGTTACCTAACTCTGCAGAGTAACTTAATAAAAGAAGAAAACAATCACTCCCTCACTCATCATCAACAAAAACATTATGTGCTAGCTAAAATAAATGTCTAGATAGTCTGATAAAAATATAAATTCCTGCTTGTACAGACTGAACAGTAGCGTATCTGTAAATGCGTAGGTACTATATGGGTACATTTGGGGCACAAGCAGCCCTTCCATTTTTCTACACCTACTAATTACAAAGTTAATCATGCTTCAAACCCTTTCCTCTTTTGTAAATAATTTACCCTGCATACGTGTATTGACACAGCCAATTATTTTTGGGCTGACACAGCTGAAATCAACATAAAATGGCTGCTCAGATTTGGGTTAGATTTGGTCCATGATACAGAGCTGGCAGGCAGTAAATGCTTGGGGCATCAGTTTACTTATACAGCCTAGAGAGAGAGGGAGGGAGACCGAGAGAGAAAAACAAAAAAACACTGTAGTGATGGAGTGCAAATTGTAGAACGTGTTAACTGAGCCACACTCAGACCACTCCATGCTACAAAAGACAAAAATAACTTGATGGGCCTATGACTGATTCTCACCAATATGTCAAACAAAACCATTTATGAAGATGTGTAAATAAATATCTGTAGCCACCAATTAATTTGGCCTAATGGTATGCCTAATTGATCTTCTGTGTTTCTGTATGAGCTGTTCCACACACAGATTTAGACACATTTTATACAGAAATCATTAATGTAGCAGTTGACTTTTTTACTTACTTTTTACTTCTTTTTTTTTTTTTTTTTTTTTTTTTTTTTTTTTTACAGATGAACAACCTTAGCTCAAGAAATGGTCAGTTTACCTTACCTATTGATAAATACTTTAACAATAACCAAAGTATTCAATCCAACCAAATGTCATCAGTGTTAACAGAGACATTCATTTTATGAGATTTTGTGAACAACTCTTGAAGAATCCACAATTTATGCGTATCAGAAAGAAAAACCCCACTGGAGGTTTTAAGTGTGTTCTTGACTGACTAAAAACCATTTAAATATTTAATAAAGATAAAAACAGCCAGGATCTTTTTGAAGGATCCAAGTCTTTTTTTAATTCTAACACATTTGTAAGACCACTGACTCACGTCTCAATTGATACTGAGCAACTACTAGCAAAAAATGTACCTGTGATATGTCAGACAGGAAACAAAATCTGCCATGATTTTGTGGTTTTGAATGATGTATACCAGCGTAACAAATGATCTGCAGAGTTTCATGCCTCTGCGTACTCGGATGTGCAGGCTGTCAGTGTGCGGTACTGCCTGTCTCTCTGGATGGTGTGTGAGGCTGCCGTGTGTGTGTGGCCTGTCTGTGGCATGGATCACTATGTGACTATTAGAGATGAGCTGTCTCATCATGGCACCGCCATAATGATGGGGTACAACATGTTAGCGGCATCATCCACCAACACCAGCTATTTTGCTTTCATCATTTATTTGCGAGTTTGCATAATTTGAAAGATACAAAGTGTCCAAATATATAATTACCCAGACTGTATAAATGACCGGCAGGCCAGACACTGCATGCTTTCTTAATTATGCTAAAAGGGAAACTTAGCATTCCTGTCACCGTTCTGAGGAATGATTGTCAACATTTTCAGTATAACTAAATTTTCATTAACTACTAAAATACTGGCAAATAGTTTTTTTAAATAATACAAAAAACCCTTTGTGGTAGAGTGTGAGTGAGTTTTAGTCTTGTAGAAAACAAGAAAACAATAATTTGGGACAACAAACTAAATTACTTGCCAAATTCTGGTAATCAGGAACAAACACAAAACCGGACAGTTTCTTTGCTGTGAGCAATTGTAAGGATGATGAAAATGATGTAATACTGAGTACATTAAGTGAGCACGCAAGGACGATCAAAAAGGTGTTTTACTGAATAAATTGAATGGGAGGATATAAGTTGGGTTGATGGGAGTTAAAAGATACTTAAAAATGTCCATAAAAAGGGAAAATTAGAATGCTTTGAATCATTGCACTGTTTGAGTAAAAACTGATAATTCATTCCTTTATAAAACAGGACAAAGTTAAAATACAATGATCTGTAGATCAGTAATCTATTGCTTTTCGGGTAAAAGAGGCTAAAAAGGTTAGTAGGATAAAAAGACAATCTATGTTTAAAATGTTTTTCTTATTTAACTTCTATATCAATTTGGGGAAATGCATCTTAAAAAACAATATGCAGTGTTTGATTGTTTACATAAGTTTAACTTTCTTTTTGACGTATAGTTTTAAGTACTAGTTTGTGATTGGAGGATCTGTTCGCGATTGCTCATGCCTCGTTCAGCCTGTGTACGGAACGTGTGGCTTACGTTCGTCCATTACAACATTGGACTTGACTGAGGCTACATCGTGTCCGTGTCGTATTTTCTATTTCCCCTTTTTCAGGTAAGAACGAGGGTTGTAGTTTGTTTGAATCATTTATTTGTGTTTAATGCTGTAAGGAACATGCAGGGAGTAAATATTAATGACTGTAGCGATTTATGTATGCACAATTAGCAGGCTAAAGGTGAAGTGTTGCTCCAGTGTAGCCTGTATGCTAGCTTTATCCTGTGGACCGAGGTTAAAGTGGGGCTGTAATGGAACGCCGCCACCGCCGTTTTCTGTGTATTTGTTTTACATTGTAGGGATTATTGCAGTGTAAGAAAAATGAGTGTAATGTGAAGAGGCAGGATACTTTATATGTAAGTGCAACACTGCTGAGGTTTAAGTGTTAAGAGTATTCTGAATAAGGTAGCAGTATTTAGCATTACAGGATATTTCCAATTGTGCTGTAAATCTTTCTCAACACTTCACAGAGCTCAATGTAATTTACTGTTCTTTGTCAATACTGTTAAAATGCTGCGAAAGTATATTGGTATGTTTTTGGTCAATACATTACAACATTGGACTTGACTGAGGCTACATCGTGTCCGTGTCGTATTTTCTATTTCCCCTTTTTCAGGGGCGTAACATTTGGAGGCACCGCTGGGATGGTGTGCAGCGTGGTTCAGCGTCTACAAGAGATGTCCCCAGCCGTCACACATCCCTTTTAAAACAACCCAGAACATCAGGAGCTGGTGGCGAATCAGCGACAGTGGGATCCCGATCCTCTTGGGCAACTTGTATGTGATCTGAGGTATTTCTGCATACCAGGAGAGCTGCTACTACCAAAGATTGGAAGGTACCACTTCACTGCTAGCACACACACTCAGCTGGAAAGATGGAGTCGACAGAGTTAGAGGAGTTACAGCTTGGAGTAATAAGGTCATTGTGTCTGCTGCCCCGAGAAATTTTGGTGGAGCTGTGTGACTATCTAATCATCGCAGGAGCAGAGTTTGAACATGTTACCAACAAGGGCCGAACTGCTCTCATCACACTAATTTCAAACCACATTCAGAGAGGAGAGCTAGAAAAGCTTGAGGATAAAGGTATTGCTGACTTACTCCATCTTCAAGACAAAATTTCTGAGCTCCAGATAGCTGGTAAAGCTGGCACATCAAAACAAGTAGGCGAGCAACAGGATGAGGAGGAGGAAAGAATACTGGAGGGAATTGAGGCCTTGCAGCTTCGGTTAGCAAGCACACAGAAACAGAATGAGAACAATAAGCCAGAGACGAGAGGAATTAAAAGCATCACCCCCACCAGGCAGTCGCCACAGAGTGTAGTCCACAGTCCTGCATCTCACCCATGGCACAAGGACTTTAAGATAGCTGGTCAAATTGGTGAGCCCGGTCAGAAAGACAAGCTGACTTTCTCGAGCTTGGCACGTCAAATTGAACATGGCTTAAGCAAGGGGTTCCCTGAACTTGAGATAGTAGATGCAGTGATAAGAGCGATATCCCCTGGCATGCAACTCCGCAGCTATTTAGAGGGCAAAACCAACTTGACTTTACCCACATTGAGGCGAATACTCCGATGTCATTATCAAGAGAAAAGTGCAACCGAACTTTATAAGCAGTTGACCTCAGAGGTGCAGGGTGTAAAAGAAACCCCACAGAACTTCCTTATTCGCACTTTCGACCTGAGACAAAAGATTTTGTTCGCTTCGCAGGAATCTGAGTCAGGTCTCCAATATGACCCTGGGTTAGTGCAGAAAATGTTTCTTCACACTGTGTTAACTGGCCTGCAGAATGACAACATCAGGCGGGATCTTCAGCCTTATTTGGAGCAAGCTGACATCTCTGATGAACTGTTGCTTGAGCGAATCAATACAGCTTGTGCTTATGAGACTGAGAGGCAGAACAAGAAAAAATTGTCAGGACAACAAAGACCTGTTACCATCCATTCAGCGCAGTCAAGCGAGGCTCCTGCTGAAAAGAATGAAAACCCACCAACTCAACAAAAGTCTAAAGTTTCCCCAGTTGTTCTGTCCCAGCTTGAGGAAATTAAAGCTGAGATGGCTCTGTTGAAAGATCTTAAAGCTGAAGTGTCACACATTAGGGAGTCCATGCAACAGCCCCAGCATATGTCGAGACAGCCACCGCCAGCAGGGGGGGTCGATTGCGCATCAGGAATGCAATTCTCAGGGCAGCAGGTGCAGGATCTGGCACAGGGATACTGGTTTACCCCGGGCATCAGACACAGAGGAGGAACTGCTCAGTATCAGCAAAGGTTTGCCCCACAACACAGCTTCCCTCCATCAAATCGTGGCCAAAGGAGAAAGTGTTTTGGTTGTCAACAGAGTGGAGCTGAAGATTATTGCACACACTGTTATAGGTGTGGCAGTAGCGAGCACTTTCTGGCTGGGTGTCGAGCAAGAGGACAGAGACAGTTAGGAGGTGAGTCTTTAAATGGGGGCAGGTCACTCGCGCGGGACAGGGAGTGACCAGTAAGGCAGCAAGGTCCCAGCAATGTGCGCATTGTGGACAGCGGGGTAAAGGAGTAATCCTGAAGCAATGTGCATCCTGTAAGAAAGTGCTTTACTGTTCCAGGCCATGTCAAGTTGATAATTGGGCAGTACACAAAAGAGAATGTCAAGCACCCTCATGTATGACTACAAACCCCACTCCAAAAAAGATAAAAGGGCTAAAAGGGCACCATTGGTAGGGGAAAAGCACATGGTTGATTGTTTCATCGAAGGCCAAAGTGTTCGGGCTTTGTGGGACTCAGGCTCCCAAGTGACCATAATTGATGAGCTATGGAAAGAAGCACACCTGCCAGACGCAAGACTAAGAGACATAACAGAAATTCTGGATATAACACAGACTTTTGACATACAGGCAGCAAATGGGGAGAGCATGCCATACACAGGTTGGGTCGAGGTAACTTTTAGATTAGCTTCAGGGGCTGCATCCAACACAGAAGTTATTGTCCCCACACTTGTAATGAAGGGTGATAAGCTTGTTCAACCTATCATTGGCTCTAATGTGATTAGGATTATTATAGACAGTGAACTGAAACAGTCAAACACTACTGACAGGGACGGGTTAAGTAGAACAGTAAGGGCAGCATTTCCACCAAGCAGCGGCTTTTGTAGAACAGGTAACTGCTGTTGTAGAGCAAGTTAGCGCCACACCAGTGGAGGAGTATATAGTCAAGACAAAAGGGAGAGAATTAACATACCCAAACGCACATCAGTCAGAGTTGAGTGCCATATAAATATGGATTCCCCACATGAAGACAACACACTTCTCTTCGAGCCGGATGTGAACCCCCGCTGGACAGAGGGACTCGAACTATGTGACATGCTCGTAAAAGTAAATAAGGGCAGAAAAAAACCCTCTATTACTATAAGCGTGCAGAATATTACAGATCATGACATCATGTTAGCAGGGAAAACTGTAATGGGAACTGTCCAGCAGGTCCAAGCAGTCTACCCCGCCTCCATACTAGAGGGGTCCCGCCCTCCACCTTCAGCTACAACAAGTCACATCAAAGCTGAAAAGGATCAGGCTACAGGCAAAGTTTGGGATCCACCTGTGGATCTGGGCCACCTCAGTGAGCCAGAACGGGCGTTGGTTCATAAGATGTTACGAGAGGAGTGTGCCTCCTTTTCAAAGACAGAGGATGATATCGGCTGTATAGAAAAACTTCAACTCAGCATCTCCCTAAAAGACACTGAGCCTGTAGCAAAAGCATACCTCTCTGTGCCTAAGCCACTTTACCGGGAAATGAAGGATTACTTGAATGACCTCATTGCTCAGGGTTGGGTGGAGAAATCTAACTCACCATACGCATCACCAGTTGTGTGTGTTCGAAAAAAAGATGGGAGTCTCCGACTGTGTATAGATTTTCGTGAAGTGAACAGGAAGACCCTGCCTGACCGCCAGCCTATCCCCAGAGTGCAAGAGATAATGGATGGTCTAGGAGGAAACTCGTGGTTCTCTCTTTTGGACCAAGGTAAAGCGTACCATCAGGGCTTTATGGCGAAGGAGAGCAGACCCATAACCGCTTTCGTCACACCATGGGGTCTCTATGAGTGGATCAGGATCCCCTTCGGCCTGATGAATGCTCCAGCCGCCTTTCAGCGCTGTATGGAAGAATGCTTGGAGGGGCTGAGGGATGAGATCTGTATCCCATATCTAGACGACACCCTGGTCTTCAGTAGAACCTTGAGGATCACGTTGAGGATGTGAGGACAGTACTACAGCGGCTACGGCAGCACGGGATAAAGTTGAAACCAAGTAAGTGTGAAGTGTTCAAGCGTGAGGTCCGTTACTTGGGGCGCATCGTGTCTGCTGAGGGCAGTAAGATGGATCCAGCTGATACTGTGGCTGTTAGGGCCTTAAAGGAGAAGAGGCCACAGACTGTGGGAGAATTGAGAGCAGTCATGGGGCTACTGAGCTACTACCGACAGTATATCAGGGACTTCTCCCGCATTGCCAACCCTCTTTATGCCCTAATGGAATTAGACCCTGGCCCAGATAAGCAGAAGGACCGGAACGTAAGGACAAAGAGAGTGAAAGGGAAGCATAAAGGGACACCGTCGCACAAACCAATCATATGGACCGACAAACATCAACACACATTGGAGAGATTGATTGATTGTCTGGTTGAGCCGCCAATACTTGGATTCCCTGACTTCAACAAATCGTTCATCCTACACACAGACGCTTCACAGCAAGGCCTAGGTGCAGTGCTATATCAAGAGCAGGAGGGGAAGCTTCGTGTGATAGCCTATGCATCTCGCACACTAACCAAAGCAGAAAAAAACTACCATCTGCATTCAGGGAAACTTGAATTTCTGGCTTTGAAGTGGGCTGTTACAGAGCGCTTTCGAGACTACCTAATCAGCTCATCTTGCACTGTATATACGGACAACAATCCACTAACTTACGTGTTATCGACGGCCAAGCTAAACGCAACAGGACATAGGTGGGTTGCTGAATTAGCAGATTTTGACCTAACAATCAAATATCGCCCAGGCAGAGAGAACTGTGATGCTGATGGCCTTTCAAGAATGCCCTGTGACATAGAGACAATGATTGAAGAATGTTCAGAGGAAATGTCCTCTCCGTCTGTGCAAACTATGGTACAAGCTGTAGAAATGAGTGTCTCACACACTGTGTGGTCCATTATGGCTACTGGGTGTGCGGAAACTGATGAGGACAAGCCCCTTTCAAGAGCAGCTCTCTGTCAAGCTCAAAAAGACGATCAAGATATTGGCCCCGTCGCCGCCTGTAAACAGTCAAATGAGAGACCTGTAGGACAGCAGTTAAAATCATTCAGTGCACGGAGCAAGTGTCTCCTCCGTGACTGGGAGAAACTCAGCTTTGATGGAGATGGGATACTTCACAGAAAGACTGCAACCAGGACACAACTTGTTCTCCCTGAAATATTCAAGTCAACAGTGATGAGACAGCTCCACAATGACATGGGACACCAAGGTGTGGAACGCACAACATCACTTGTACGGGATCGTTTCTTCTGGCCACACATGCAGAGAGAGATTGAACACTATGTCACTCAAAGCTGTACCTGCCTCAAACAGAAAAAACCCTGTCGAGAAACAAAAACTCCACTCACACCTATTGTCACTACTCAGCCATTCGAGCTTGTATCCATTGACTTCCTGCATCTAGACAAGTGTAAAGGTGGATACGAATACATATTGGTAATCGTAGATCATTACACACGCTTTGCACAAGCCTACCCCACCACGTCGAAATCTGCCAAGACTGTAGCTGATAAGATATTTAATGATTATGCACTGAAGTTTGGGTTCCCCCTGAGGATTCATCATGATCAGGGAGGAGAATTCGAAAACCAGTTGTTTGCACAGCTAAAGAAGAACTGTGGCGTGATGGGTCAAGAACTACACCGTACCACCCACAAGGCAATGGGCAGGTGGAGCGCCTAAACAGAACACTACTGCAAATGCTGAGAACGCTCACCGAGAGGCAGAAGTCAGATTGGAGAGATCTTTGCCCAAGCTTATTTACGCATATAACAGCACTCGATGCGAAGTCACAGGTTTTTCCCCCTTCTACCTCCTGTTTGGGAGATCACCGAGATTACCTGTGGATTTATTATTTGGCTTGACACCAGAGGCTGGAACTGCTGATCATCAGGAGTATATGAAAAGATGGAAAGAACAGATGCAAGAGGCGTATGAGATCACAACGGCAATACAAAAAAATGTGCTGAGAAGAGTAAGAGAAACCATGACAGCAAAGTGAGGAGTTCTGTATTGCACGAGGGTGACCGGGTTCTCGTCAGGAATTTGACACCCAGGGGCGGAACAGGGAAGCTCCGAAACCACTGGGAAGATTGCATTCACAAAGTTATCCGTCAGGTGGAAAAGACATGCCCATATATGAAGTAATACCAGAACAAGGCAAAGCGAGAGGGCGTAGGATACTGCATCGTAACCTGCTGTTGCCGTGTGACCATTTGCCACTGGAAATACAATTGAAACCAGCTAAAGCAAAAGGACAAATCGCAGCAGGGACCCGCAAAGGAAGAGAGCAACACCACCAAGAAGCAGACGTTGGGGATAGTGATGATGATGACTATGGATACTATCCGTCCAGGGAGCAGCCTCTCCCTGTGATACAGCCCCAAGTAGACACAGGCAGACAGGAGGCTGACAACGAAGTTGAACAACTTTCACAGGATGCTGAGCCGCAGCAACAGGAAATTTGCCAGCTGGATCAGGATAGTGGAGATACACTGACAGAGAGGGACACATCAGGACAACAGGAGATTGTTGCTCAAGAGGAAACTGCTCTGGACGAGAGAACGTCTGTAGTGCAGTCACCTGTACAGAGTGGAACCCACTGTGGACATGACCAGCGATACCAGCGACCTGTAAGGGAGAGACGACCTCCAAGAGTCTTCACGTATGACCAGTTGGGCAATCCTGGTTGTTACGGTACCGAACTCACAAGTAATGCCATGCACTGGTACACACCAGCGCCCTATAGAGCCATGCAAGCGAGAAGTACATGGATGACTCCAGTAGAGCACTTTCACTACCAGTCTGTTGCTGTACCAGGGTACTGAATGTGGAACCCACGAACACCACACACTCATTATACACTCATTGGTGGACTTTGGACAATCTGAGTGTTGAAACAAACACTTACCCATATGCACAAACATCATACACTCAAGGATGGACTGTTTAACGTACTGAGTGTCAACAATACACACACACACGTTCATTCTTCACTCAATGATGGACTAAGGGACAAGCCGAGTGCTAACATTTACACTACACTACACTCCTGGACTTTTGAATAAGCTGAGTGCTTGTATACAAACTGATGCAAAGGTGATCTGGTGACATCATATGTACCCTTTTACTGCATTCATCATTACCCATCTGTTGGTTGGGATGTCGAGGACGACATCTGTGTTGAAGGGGAGTATGTAAGGATGATGAAAATGATGTAATACTGAGTACATTAAGTGAGCACGTAAGGACGATCAAAAAGGTGTTTTACTGAATAAATTGAATGGGAGGATATAAGTTGGGTTGATGGAGTTAAAAGATACTTAAAAATGTCCATAAAAAGGGAAAATTAGAATGCTTTGAATCATTGCACTGTTTGAGTAAAAACTGATAATTCATTCCTTTATAAAACAGGACAAAGTTAAAATACAATGATCTGTAGATCAGTAATCTATTGCTTTTCGGGTAAAAGAGGCTAAAAAGGTTAGTAGGATAAAAAGACAATCTATGTTTAAAATGTTTTTCTTATTTAACTTCTATATCAATTTGGGGAAATGCATCTTAAAAAACAATATGCAGTGTTTGATTGTTTACATAAGTTTAACTTTCTTTTTGACGTATAGTTTTAAGTACTAGTTTGTGATTGGAGGATCTGTTCGCGATTGCTCATGCCTCGTTCAGCCTGTGTACGGAACGTGTGGCTTACGTTCGTCCATTACAACATTGGACTTGACTGAGGCTACATCGTGTCCGTGTCGTATTTTCTATTTCCCCTTTTTCAGGTAAGAACGAGGGTTGTAGTTTGTTTGAATCATTTATTTGTGTTTAATGCTGTAAGGAACATGCAGGGAGTAAATATTAATGACTGTAGCGATTTATGTATGCACAATTAGCAGGCTAAAGGTGAAGTGTTGCTCCAGTGTAGCCTGTATGCTAGCTTGTATGTGGACCGAGGTTAAAGTGGGGCTGTAATGGAACGCCGCCACCGCCGTTTTCTGTGTATTTGTTTTACATTGTAGGGATTATTGCAGTGTAAGAAAATGAGTGTAATGTGAAGAGGCAGGATACTTTATATGTAAGTGCAACACTGCTGAGGTTTAAGTGTTAAGAGTATTCTGAATAAGGTAGCAGTATTTAGCATTACAGGATATTTCCAATTGTGCTGTAAATCTTTCTCAACACTTCACAGAGCTCAATGTAATTTACTGTTCTTTGTCAATACTGTTAAAATGCTGCGAAAGTATATTGGTATGTTTTTGGTCAATACATTACAACATTGGACTTGACTGAGGCTACATCGTGTCCGTGTCGTATTTTCTATTTCCCCTTTTTCAGGGGCGTAACACAATAACTTCCTAGAGTCTATGTTGGTTGCCTTTGTAATGGTTCCTGTCTTAAAAATAGTATGCATTTACTCATCTGAAAACAGCAGAAACTTGTTTTTACATAAAAAAAACAAGATACTGTTAATTAATGAGGTGGGCGGAGGTGGAATTGAGTCAGGCTAGCTTTGTATTGACTATCCTGATTAGAGCTTGGAACTCGCAGCAAGTAGGCGAATGAGCATATTTCCCAAGATGTGACACTATTCCTTTAAAACTGAAAAGAATTCTGCAATGCAACGACATCATTTAAATCTGTTTTCAACACAAACAACTTTTTACAGTACTGATTTTTCTAGAGTCTCGTGCAGCAATCTGCCAAATTTCTTTTTCTTTTCCCATTGATATTTATTTTACCAGGCAAGTCAATTGAGAACAGATTCTTGAGAGCACTTGACAGATTTATAATTTGTTGAAAGAAATGACTTATAATTTTTTTGCAGTATACAAACCTTTTACACAACCAACGTCACAATACAATGCAAGCATTGTAGGGAGATGTGTTCTATGAAAGAAAAAAACTATTCATCATTGCCAGTGTCTCTGATTCTGATAAGCAATCCACTATCAAACCTACCAGCTACTTCTTTGATGTTGTGTGGCATGTTTGACTGTTGGGTATGTAGTTCTGGACCACAGTAACCCACTCTGACCTGAGAATGGACACATTGTGCCGCGAGTGGACGGGGTCTCTGACCTCAGAGCAGCCTGCGTCCAGAACAACACTGGCTCTTGTTACCAGTGACAAAGACGATCCCTGACATCACTCACACTGCAGCACCACTAAGAGTCATCCCACGAGCAGACAAGACGGCAGAACTGCCAACATTGATTCAGGGAAATAATCAAGATTTGCCATCTGGAACAGTTCAACGTGTTAGGGTTAGGGCTAACCT
>NW_024042694.1:0-23074 GCF_014851395.1 Micropterus salmoides | reverse complement strand
TTTTAACTGTGTTATTGTTGATACACGATGGAGTCTGCACAATGTGCTTATTTTGAAATCGTCCAGATTCTCTATGAGTGCTTTTCAAGTCTCTTACTTGTCATTTCCGATCTCTGAGGAGCTATGAGCGAGGATACACCAGTGCATCCTTTGCAGAAGTCTTTTACTGACTGACACGCCCCCTTATTGAGTGGCCGTTATATTTTTGGACGCTGCAGCTGATCAGACTAATCCGATGCATCACGACAGATAATATTAAACTCAATGCATTGCTGCAAAGTACTATATTTGATTTGTTTTATGATTCACTGTCTAGTTAAAATCTGAGTTCATTGTAGGTCTGAACAACAAAAGCCCCACAAAAACTTATTTATTAGAAAGAATTTTCTTATTTTATTTCTCCCAGCAACTTTTATTATGGAGACAAATAAAGTCAGAGAGAGTCGGAGAGTCTGTCAGCAAGATGCAACATGTTTTACGTAATTTATTGTCATTTCTATTCAGTCACATGTGAGGCTGGTCATTCCTGTGTTTAGTCCAAATAGATAATAAAACATAGTAAACAAATCGCTAAACTGCACTAAAGTCTCTAATGAAGCAAGCAAAGAAAAATAAATCTGCTCATCCAGACGATCTCAGCTACTGCATCTGATGAAAGCAGCCGACGGCTCCTCGAGTAAAATCAGCTGATGAAAGTATGAATGAAAGCCGCTGCCCTAAAAAAAAGTGTCAAATTGATATGGTGGAATGCAGTGATCGATCTGTGAGGAGTGATGTGACTTGCATAAATTAAATGTATTAGGCTAGTGTTAAAGGATATCAGAAGAGGAAATAAACTGAAAGCCTAAAACTGAGCGACTTAGAGTTACATCATTTCAACTTCCATGAAACATTTAGCCTAATAAATCCCAAGACACCATGATATATATTCTGGGTTATTCAATAGGCTAATATAGGCCATAAGCATTGTGGCAAATGATCCTGTGCCTCTCAGCAGAACTTACAACCTATAATTATTCATGTGCAGGTGCTTGTTAAACAGGTAACAGCTATAGAGAGAATCATGCTGCTCTGCATTGATAACTGAGACTTTATTAGTATGTGTGCAGACACAAACTCCATCAAGTCAATGCCGGCTTTAGTGTGTAAGAGGAAAACATATTTTGGAAAACAAGACGTAAGCAGGAGCTGCGTAGCAGTAAAAGAAAACTTTCTTTTGCCTCAAACTTTCTCTGTGATTAATCATTTGAAATGTAATTGCATCTAATCACATACAGTTGTCATGTACCTGTATTAATGTTTTGATTGTTTTGAGGTGGCAGGAAAGGGAGAGAGAGGTTGGATTAAAATGCAACACCGTACCTCAGCCAAACTTTAACTAGGTGTCTGTGTTTATGTTTATTTTGTCAGACATCTTCTCTTTATAAAATAAGGATTTGACGTCTCTGGATGGAGGTTTGATCAGTTCAGACTCCAGACTGTCTGTTCCTTTCCTCATCGAATATTGTCAGTGATAAACAGTTTTGTTTTTTCCTGATCAAAACAGGATGACTAAGAAAAATTTTTCAAAGCGCAAGCACACACTTTGTTTGTACATGTAAACAGCATTTTTAAAATGAACAATCTAAGTGCGGACACAGTGTCAAATGTCTCTCCTTAATGAAGCTTTACTCTCTTCCTTTCTCACTGTCTTCCTGTTCTCTGCCTTTGCTATAACTGATGATACATTAAAGTCCGAGAAGAGGACGATTATTATTCTATTGTGCTGTTGACATTTGAGCCAACCAGCTACGCACTGGTACTGCAATTATACACACAGAGGACAGAAGCATCAGTCACTCCTGATAACGTGCACACAGTTTACACACTAATAGATACTGACATACACATAAAAAGGAGAAACACACGTACACACGGAGAAAACTAAAATACAGCTTTGCTGCTGCTTTCCTCCACATATAAAAATACATTTCAGCCCATTGTCTCTAAAAGTAATTGCTGTGTTTTTCTAATGGCTCTGTGCTCATTGATCATCAAATCATGGATGACTGCTTTCCCTGCACATTAGGGCTAAAATAAATTGCTTTATTTCAACAGCGCTCATTGTCTTTGTCATGTAATGGATTGGGGTTGTGTATTAGGTTTAAACATGTCAGACTGGAGTCATTAGAGGTCTCTGCACTTAAGGGGATCATGTGGGAGACTGAGGTCACTGTTGCCCTGTTTCCTGCAGTTATTATTGTGTCAGATGAGCGTCTGCTGCAGCCTGGGACCAAGAGGTTGACATTTCTTTTTCTCGAGGGGAAAGAGGTTTTAGGCAGGCATGTTCATTTGTGGTGCATTTAAAAAAAAGCACTCACTTTGCATCTTCAAATTAACTACACAGCCTGCAACTCACTGTAGTGGATCCACAAGGCTGTAATGCTCATTACACACCAGAAAACAAAATTGTTGGATGGCTGGAAAATATGAAGGCAACTTTGTTTTTCCTGAAACTTTAACACTAGTGGGGCAAAAATGAACAGTTTTTCCCGAGGGTGCTGCTGTAAGGGAGGCCATTTTGTTATCCACATCAATGGGTTTGTCCTTTTTACGGGGCTCATTTTAGTCAGTCCTATAAGCTGAGCTTTAGGCTGAATGCGCAGCTATTTGATGTTTGGTTACTACTACTATACTGGTATTCTTAAACATTATTTGAGTTCCCACATAAAGCCACTACTGCAACATGATTCGGTTACCCTTACAATTTGAAGATGAACTCAAATATTAAAATACTTTAGGGCAAACAAAACAAACCTGGTTCCAGTATATGTAATTTAATCTAAAAGTGATGAAAGTATCTGTACAATTTGCTGTGACTTAATGTCTTTGCTCTTATGTTTAGAAACAAATTTAATAACATCCGAATAAGAGCATCAGCTTCATTTTGTCTGTTTTGTTCTGGGTGTCGTCAACATATGATTCAACTATACAATATCTGGGTTTAATATACTATATACTTTTGAAACCGGAGCTGAAGAATTAATTGAAATATCGAAATATGATTTTTTGGTGAAGGTGAAATGTGTCACAACATACCATTATAAATGAAGCACTGAGGAGCTACAGAGATCCTCAGGCTGACAAATCATATTGTCCATACCACACGCGAAATATCCGCCGGGGCTCAGAACAG
This sequence comes from Micropterus salmoides, assembly GCF_014851395.1. Taxonomy (NCBI): domain Eukaryota; kingdom Metazoa; phylum Chordata; class Actinopteri; order Centrarchiformes; family Centrarchidae; genus Micropterus; species Micropterus salmoides. Next base: position 19,899 of record NW_024042694.1, on the reverse strand, counting down.
GGGGGCAGTAGCCCCGAGCGTTTACCAGTAGGTCCTCACATTCACAATTCGCAATGTTGATGAAAATCCGAAAATGTACACCAGCCTACAAAACTGTGTATGGGTGATAACGTGCTCCAATATTCTCACGTCATTTTTCTTTTAAACCTTTTTTGACCTTGTTAGGAAAAGGCCCATAGAGTGAACTTCTGATGGGTGAGTTACAGGTTTCTTACTGTCTAGAGCAGGATAAGGGATGCAAGTTGCGATTGTTACCTCTGTGTAACATCTCTGGCTGTTGATAAATGATGAACAGGCCTATTCTCGATTGTGTGATCTTATGTGTAGACTTATGAGTTGTTGTGCTTATCTTGATGGCTATAGTGCTATGTTTATCGTCATAGTGCCTCTCTGTGTTTTGATTTGTTAGTGTAAGTTGGTTAAAAATATTTAGGTTGTTGCTTTGATTAATTTGGCGTTCAGGCAGCCGCTGTGCATGTTTATTATCAAAGGCTGGTTTGTCCAGGCGCAAGGAAAATATTTGTACCGGGGCCCAGCACAACTGCATTACACTGCTGGTCCCGACGTAAGGGAACATGCTTGTTTGGTCCAGACCCCAGCAAAAAACAACATCATCATCATTTTTACATTTTTTACAGTAAAAATGAAATGCAAAATGTATCCTTCCCACTAACTTAACTTAGACAAGATCTTCAAACGACCTGTTGCATTGAAGCATGCTAACATTAGCCCTTAGGTCTCAATAAGCACTATAGCAGCCTTAAGATACTGCATGCCTGGCTACCTGTGAGGTCCCACCACTGTCAACAGCACTATCTGGACTCTGTGAAAGACAAACTGCCTCTGATGTCTGTGTGGTGGAAAGCAGGCTGCCAGGATGGTTTATTCATTACTACTTACTATTTATTCACCACTGGTTCAGATATTTAAATGTATGTGATGATCACAAATAAAATAATTTTAATGATCTTGCACATGTAAGACAAAAATCACTCTGCTTGACATCTTGACCAAGGAAACTAAGGAGCCCAACTGTTTCAGAGAGAAGCCAATTCTTTGTTCTTCTTAAAAGCAAATGACAGCGAGTTGTTCTGACATGACTCTGTGGAAGATCGAAAAGCGAGCTTGCTACATGAACACAAACAAAGATGCATGCGAATCTTAACAAGCCTGTGAGCAAACACACAGACAGAGATAAACATACAAGCGCATATGTGCAGAAAACATGCTGATGCACACATGAACACATATAACAAGGGGTTTGAAAGCTCAGGGGACATGAGGCGGATGAATATTGGCAAAAAAAGAGAGAGGGCATCTGTAAATGAGGCTGCCAATAAGTTCACATGTCAGCCAGTCAATGTTTATGTTCATCAGGGCTGATGTGAAGACAGGGGCGTAGGTATATACAGTGTAGACAGTGCAGCCGCACTGGGGTCCAGACTGTATTGGGGGCCTTTGACGGAAGCGGCCCCCGCCGTGTTATGAGCTGGTCTTTATCAGTGACATGGTAAAACGCATCACGAATCCATCATAAATTGTAAATACCCAATTTACCATAAGCTACATTGTTATTGGTGATCAACTGCTATAAATATAGCCTCATATGTGAACATCTCCCTTTGCCGTGGTGTCTGACAAAAGTCTGTAGCAGTAGGCTATTAGGTATATAGTAAATATATAAAAAATACATTCCACAGATTCAACAGAATGATTTTAGTCTTATTTTCTTTGGTATTTGTGTCACATAGCTACATATGCAGTGATGATTGCTGGGTAATACGTAAATGACTGCCCAATCTTGATTTTCTATTTGATCATGTGACAATTGACGAGAAGACTGCAGAACTCAAAATCTGACCAGTAGACTAACAGACCACACGTGCAAGCTGGAAGTCGATGCTATTCACACATAAAAGTAGTTTCAAGGAGAGACAGGAGAGAAAATAACAGGAGGAGAGGGTCACAAAGCTCCCAGATAAGATTTTTTTGGATTACTGAGGACATTGTCAAAGATCTCGCTCAATGCAGGCTCGTCGGATGCCTTTCAATAGGTGAATACATTTGCCAATATAGGGTTCTCTTCTAAACACAAACGCATGGTTTGCTTTATAATGGTGTAGCCCAAGGGCCCATTAAAACAGCCTGCACTGGGGCCCGTTGTTACTACCTGTGTGAAGAGGAGACGGCATCTTCCAGTTCACCTGCCTCATGAACTCCATAAACCTCCATCAATACATGTTAAAATTTATTGTTTTGTTGTAGGGCTGGGCAATAAAACAATAATGATACTTTCGCAATATAATTTTCCTAAATAACAATATAATAAATGGTCAATATATCGTCAATAAATGTTTGATTTAATTTATTTATATGACAAAAAAATGTTCACTTAATTTTCATATTAAAATATTTTGTTGAGAAAAAGAAACTGAAAAATTATTTACTAATCAAATTTGTTGAAAAAGACTCATAATAGTTTTGAATGTTCTACTTCAGATTTGTTAATCAAGTGTTTGTGACCATTAAGAAAAGTTTAACACCACAATAAACCATCTTGTTTCTTCAATTTTCACTCAGGAGCAAAAATCAGCCTTTAAACTTCAAAAAAATAATGATTTGACTTTTATCGTGATAAAATGAACTTATTTTATCATATAGCCCATCACAAGTACAAAACTAAAACAGTCTATTCTTTGCAAAGAATGGGATGCATCAAAAAAAATCAAGCAGATGTAAAGGAGGAACACACTGTCACTCCTAAATCGTCACATGTGGATGTTCGGTCATGAACCATTGGCGTCAGTTTGTAACACAGAGTGAAGCACTTTAGCGTCATAGTTCACCGCACTGGGGGTAGCCCTATTGTGTCAGTTTACAACGCTAAAGCTAGGTGTAGGATATTTAAAAGAAAAGTCTGACTGAGGAGGTGGTTGTGACAGTGGGCCAGAAAACGGACTTTCAACCAGGCTCTGGTGTTCTTTTCCCGTGTGAAACAAAAAGTGAAAGTAAGTGATGGGTTATGTTAACCCAAACCATGATCTTTACCTAAACCTAACCAAGGAATTTTGTTGCCTAAAACTAACCAAACTGCGACATTTTAAAATGTTAACTACTTGCCATTTCAAAATTGCAACTTTTTACGACGTTAACAGGAGACGTCAAAAAACAACACTAAAGGGGTACTCTTCGTTAAAGAGCGATGCCAAGGGGTCTTGACCAAGAGATGAGTTGGGAGTGAGAATGTGTTGGAAGTAGGGACATTGGCAGTTTTTCTGTCCAAAGTGTCCTTAGGCAGGCCCACCTGCTCATTGTCCAGCAGCCTATAAACAGGCTACACATGCCACAAACATAAAACACAATGTACAGTATGTGTCCACTAGGGCTGGAAGATTAATAGCATTTGTGATATTATTGCAGTATGATAATATGATGGGGTGGTGATGGTACAATGGATAAGACTATGCCTTTGGTGTGAGAGATCCGGGTTTAATCCCCCACTGTGACCCACCCACCATTGTGTCCCTGAGCAAGACACTTAACCCCTAGTTGCTCCAGAGGCGTGCGACCTCTGACATGTATAGCAATTGTAAGTCACTTTGGATAAAAGCGTCAGCTAAATGAATAAATGTAGATGTAATGATAAAACGAGATCTTCTAATAGCAAAGGCTGCAATTACACTGTGGTCACATGACATGCGAGAGTAAAGCAGTTTGCAGAGTAAGCATCAACTTTGCACGTTACGCTGAACCTTGACTTGTTGTACCATGGCCTTAAGCTTGACAGAAACTGAGGGTCTTTCCGAAACTAGACCCTCGCCACTTCCACTCCGACACAAAGTGAACTCCGGTCGGAGTCACCCTCACAGCCTCACAGCCTAACCCACGTAGGGTTTAAAACAGCGGCCAACTTTCTGAGGAACTACCCTGTCCACACAGCATAAATAGGATCTGACATTACCACTGCACTCACTGCTATATCATGTGCATCAAATAAACAACAGTTGTTTTGTCTATCAGACAAGAGCATTTTTTTACTAAACACAATACAGCCTAACTCTGGGCTGCGTTGTTAACCTGTGAATGGTGATGTGAACTATTAGTGTATTTTTGGAATTAAAAAATCCTACATGTTACCCGGCGAAGTAACACGGAACTAACATTTGAAAGAAAGGTCCCCCATCATGCAGCAAAGGGTGTTACACACCATCAACAAGCTGGCATCAGTGCTGACTCAACATTAGAGGGTTTAACAACCCACTAACATTCCGCCCTCACTAGTGTCATAATATATATGATTTCATTTAATGCCATGACTTCACTCTCAACTTATCTTTCTCTGAAATTATTATAATTTCTCCACAATTGCTCATAATAATAATAATAATAATAATAATTATTCATGCATCACCTAATTTCATCATAACACAGGCCTGACCTACAAGAAAATCTAATATTGTGTTGGCCATAATATACACTGATTTATTGCTTGTCCTTTTTGATAAATACAGAAGATAAAAAGCTTTGAAAAAATTGCATATTAAATTGCAATATTGGTAAAAAAAAATCACAATTCAATTATTTTCCAAAATCCTTCAGCCCTAGTACTGAATTTATTCCTGCAGCTCAGCAGATTGCCTGCTATTGCAGAGAATACAGCGACCTGCTGAAATGAACACACAGACTAACTGTCCTCACTCTTTAACACCTTTATTTTTCTCAGTGACCTCTCTGCCTCTTTCATTGTTTGAACAGCTGGCCTTCTACATTTCTTCCATTACATCAAGTCTAGTCTAATGGGATCAATGTTTTGAATATCACATACCTTTTTTGTACTTGGTTATGAAATCAAGCCGAGGGAAAGGAAGTTAAATTTACTCTGAAGTTCATGAGCAGCTACAAACACTTTCTCTGTCTCTTTCTTTTTCTCTCCTCAATAGAAGCAAGCCCTAAAAAGGAATATGAAACTTTGATATGCTGACTTTACATTGACTGATAATGCTTATTGCCAATCACATAGCATAAAGAAAGCTGTTTACAACCATATATATGGGAGCCCCTTAGGAATGGACAGCTAACCATACCACATGCTATTGCTTTCATTTAAAAAAAACTGGATAGATAGACAGGCGAGCGAGATGAGCATGCCCTCTGAGAAAAGAGAAAGCAACAGCTCAACAGTCACAACAACCTTAAAGTGGCTATAATCTATAAGTTTCTAAAAAAAAATGTATGAAATGGCAATGTGAAAACAGTGTGACAATGTGCAAGGTGTCACTCGTAGTGATGAACATACAGAGAATTATCACCTGAATCTGCAGCTCCCCTTGACTTTGAAGAGCTTTATGGTGAGTTTCAGCTCGTTGTTTAGGTTCACTTTCAAGCAATGAAAGTTAGCTAGCATTACAGCAACATGTTGGTGACGTATCTTGTGCTAAACTTTACTGTTTTATGACAAACCTCAACCTTCTTGACTTGCAAAATTATCTTTTAAATTTACAAAGAGCATGTATAATTCCGGGTACAGTTCACACAATATTCAAAAAAATTGTTGTCTCTTGCCATTGATTACCGTACATATTTTTAAGTAGAAGTGAAGGACTTATTAGGTTGATTTCAAAATACTGCTGTTGGTTTATAAAGCACTGAATGTTTTAGGACCAAAATACATTTCTTCATTCTTCATTCTTCATACATTATCTTCTGCTTCATTATGAACCATCCAGATCTCTCAGGTCATCTGGGGCAGGTCTGCTTTCTGTCCCCAGAGTCAAAAGTAAACATGGAGAAGCAGCGTTCAGTTTATGCTCTATATATCTGGAACAAACTCCCAGAAATCTGCAGGTCTGCTGAAACTGTCTTTTAAAATAAGACTCTTTGTACCGCTGCCTTTAATTAAATCAAATGTAAGGCTGTAGATACACTTTACTGTGACTTTTACTTTCCTGTTTTACTCTGTTTTCTTTAAAACTTATTTTATCCTGTTTTTATTTTCTATTTCACCCTTTAAAAAATATATTTTAGTGTGCTTTTTTCAATTTCCCTATGTTGCTTTTATGTTTAATGTAAAGCACTTTGAATTGCCTTGTTGTTGAAATGTGCTATACAAATAAACTTGCCTTGCCTTACCTTAGACTCTCTAAAAACACAATGTTAGCCTTTTTCTGCTTATCTAAAGTGGAAAAATCTGTTATTTCAAGTTTAACCAAGCAAATTACTGATGACTGAAAATGTCAAATAAACAAGCTCTTTTTGAGTCATGTGACTTTTTAATTGATTGGGCCACCTGTGTGATACTTAATGAATTAAAACGCAAAGTCAACATGGTGAACTTTGTTTTTCTCTGTCTTTAGAAAAATCAAAGCAGCTCCTGATGTGAGTATCTGATCGGGTAATTGTTCCGTCACCATGACATCTTTGTAGTGACCAGCATGGTGTAGTGACGGTGCAGCATTGAAGCTGATTATTTAATTAACTTCAGCTCAGTCACTGATGGGTAACCTCTAGTCTAGTAAATTATCCTGCCTTCTGTCTCATTTCCTCATCGTCTGTCCATTATTCACTTTTCACCACAAAGGCAGTGAGAACATTTTGTAATTAAAGGTTCAGTATGTAATATTTCTGAGGATTCATTGACAGAAATGCAACATAATATCCATAACTAAAGACCCTACATAATGAACCATTATATTTTTATTACCTTAGAATGAGCCATTTATATCTACATAACCGCGGGCACCTGCTTCTCACAGGTCACGTATTTTGTTGTCATATTTCTACAGTAACCAACAACGGACAAACAGCGCTACAGAGTGTGTTTCGTCATCACGGTGTTCTTCTTCTTCTTGTATAATTCCAGCAGTGTAGACGCCCGTCACTACGTTAAATGTGTCCGTAGCAGAAGAAGAGGAAATAATAATAATAATAATATAATAAACAGTCTCTGAGTAGTCCTCTAGTTTGTTAGAAGTAAGAAGAGAAGTGACATTTGGACAAATGAAAGAGCACACGTGTTATTTAGCATGTGAGCCGACAACGTGTGGATCTTAATAAGATGAAGCCAGACGGAGTTGGGACAGATACAGAAATATGACGGCAAAAAATCACCTTCAAAACCATCATATGGTAGATTATAATGCACCTGAATATCTTCTAATACACCTGGAATACAACTGTAACTGTAAATTTGATGAAAAGAAACAGTTATTACACAATCTTTCAAACCATATACCAGGCAAATGTCCATTTTTGGGCCATATTTACTGTTTATATGTTCACTTTTAGTCGGAGTTATCTTCAAAACATCGCCACCACTTATCCCCCACTTACAATGCTGTCCTTTCATCACTTCCCAGGAAACTCAACAAACGTAACCTATTGGCCTCAGGTGAATATACCAACGATGGTCGTTCAGTCTTGGCCACAGGTAGTCTTAACGACTGTAACGACTGTCGTCACAGCAACAAGGAATTCTAACGAACCAGCGGTATCGATGACCCGGGCCAACGACCCCACTGAGGTTAAATAGCTGAGTTTCCCTGCCAGTCAGTCAGAACTGAAGAAGTCCTTTGGATGAGGGACGAAACGTCTTCCAGTATCTTCAATCAAGTCCAGTTCCCCTTGATTTTAACCTTCGTTGGATAACTATGACCTGGATGACTGAGAATCTTCATAGACATCTTCAAAACATTATTTCTCTCCATACAACCACATTCCAAATAACATAAAGCTTCCAAAACATTGAAATATTGATAAAAACAGTCAATATATATGACCAAAAGCAGTCCCATGCTTTACAGGCCACAGCTTGAGAACAGAACATCCTACAGGGCTGCAAGTTTGGTCTCTTTCTGTTCGTATTGACGAGACGAATCGATTCCTATCCAGGATGTCTGTGTAGCTCCTATGGGTCGCCAGCAGAGGCAGATAAAGACCGCCTCCACCAAAACAAACAATTCTTCTCTACTTCAATCCGACAGAAACGAAACTTAGCAACGAAGCCGACCTCACCAAGATGGCGGCCCATCAGACTGTCTCTGTTGATACAAAGGGCCACTTATTTTGGATGTAAACAGCTAGAACAGCAAAAATTGATTACATCGCCATACCGGGCAAGTCCGTTTCCAAGTGGTTAAAAGCGTTGCACTGTTTTACTACAAGCTGAAATTATGGCAATCAATATTACTTTGTTTCTAAAATTCGCAACCCTCACCCCTAGATGCCACTAAAACTTACACACTGAACCTTTAAGGAGGTGTTTTTGCCAAAATACAATTATTTGGGTGATTTAGGGCTGTATCAAACAATTATTTTCTTTATTGATTAATCTGTTAAATGCTTTCCTGATTCATCTATTAATCATTTGTTCTGTTTGTCACAAGTTACTAGAACCCAAAGTGTTCCAATGTCTTACGTTATCTGACAAAAAAATAGTTCAAATCCCACAGAAATGTGGTGTACGATCATAGAGGTCATATAGGACTAAGAAAGAACATTTTATTTAAAGCAGACTTTAACGTTTAATCAATTACTAAAATTCTTGATAATAATCACAAGTGTAGTGAACAACAGTGTGGATTTGTGCATTTTATATTAAATAAATTTGAACTACTCAACTATTCCCCTCTCCCTGAGAGAAGGAGGGGTTGAGATCAGCTTTCAACAGACGGCTGAAGAGACCCCAACAGAATGGGGGTGGAGAGGTCCCTTTCTCTAAGTGCTATTCCTGGGCAGCATGATCGTAAAACTGGCACCTTTGATTCCAAAGCCTGATAACGCGGTGCCTGACTGTTAAACTGACAAAAGGGACATTAACCAGCGATTAGCATTTCCCTGAACAGCCTATTAGAACTCCCGGAAACCCTAAACTGCCCCCCCACCCACACACACACGTAACCGTGGCAACTGTCCTTTCTCTGTGTTTCATTACCCCATCAAAGGGATACCCCCTTCACGCCTAAGTGACAAAATCTATCTTAATCTAAGCTTTCCTCATGTAACCTGAGCTCCCCCAAGTGGACGAAATAAGTATAAAATACCATCGTCAGAAATGCCGTTAATGTATAAATGTCACTCATTTATCATGACCAATAATTTCACAAGAGTTTTCCTGTTACCAAATGCTTAACTTAGAACGGTAGAACTGTTTGACCAGTGAGGTTTGATTGTGGAAAATATTTGATTATAATACGTGCAAATAGATTTTCTTTTTTTTATAGACATTAAAGGTTTAGAAGGACCCCCTGCCCCCTGGGGAACCACGCCCCAGACCACAAAAGAGCAACACACGACGTCGCCCTCCCTCTTCTCTTCCGCTCTGCTCTCTGGATACTTCGGCACGCATCCGGCATGCCTCTTCCTAAGAATTCGACCAGCGCAACGAAGTCTTTGTTTGCTTGAAGCTACACACGCGAAGTGCCGCGACATCGATTTTTCCCTCGTTTAACAGCAACTTTACTTGTTTTATTTTCTTTCTTTCTTTTGTTTTGTTAAAGTTATCAGTCCAAGTTACACTGGTCTAATTCAGGAACGACCAAGTTCCCTTTTTAAGCTTTTTCGTCGAGGCAACTTCACCAAGGTCAGTCCAAACCACGTGGTCTTGCCAGCGGCAACGAAGGAAACCTGAAAACAGCCGAATTGCCAGACAGAGGACGGCCAGCCCTTGAGGTTTTTCTTCAGACACGGAGAACCCCAGAGAATCCCTAGCAAAAAAGCCAGGATCGGGCAGCTAGCGTGGGACCCGTGCAACAGGCCAAAGCAGGCCGCCGACAAGCAGTAAGACCAAACAAACATTCTGTGGTCAGGGATGTCCCATAGTGTTAATATTGTCTTTTTAACTCCTAAACTCATAGCTTAGTCTCCTCTGCCGTATGAGTCAAATGCTTCCCACAATCGAACCTCCATTCTCATTATTTAGCCATTGCTTATTTTCACTGATGTATTTAACCACCTTTTTATATCACCTTAGTTATTTAACAAATTCACTGTAACCAAGGAATTGTGTGTGTTGCCTATTTCCACGTCCCTGCCAAGAGAACTGACCCTTTAGATATGAGACTGACTGATTGATTTAAGATAATTGAGCGATTATTAGCTAACTGATCACTGGTGAATAATTGTACAATTATTAAAAGCTACCTAGAGGTCCGGAGACTCTAGGATAATAACAACTCCGGTGGTGCCCCTTTTTAATTGAGAGCTTTTTATGGATTAATATATGTTTGAATATTAAATTCATAATTGGGTATTAATTCTCATAAATTTATTAAAATTCATAGCTACTTTAGACATGCTACATAAGTAATTAAGTAAGTAAGTAAGTAAGTTATTCCAGTGATGTCTCTCTTTTTTGACTTAGACTCATTGCATTCCTGTCTCTCTGTCGTGCACACACACACACACACACACTCAGAAACACCTTCCTCCAATGCCTAGATGACTAAGCTGCAGAGGTCAAAGGATGCACATCAGCTGTCTAGACAGCATTCCCTAGGCAATTTCACATTACACCTCTTCATGATGTTATAACAGGTGTGTGTGTGTGTGTGTGTTTCATATTTTTAGATCCAGGTGGGGACTGTAACACCAACTGATGGGGACTCAAGTCACTGTGGGGACAGAAATAGGGGGTTAGGTTTAGGCATGTAGATGTGATGGTTTAGGTTAGTGTTGTAGTACTCAAGACCGGTCTTGGTCTTAAGACCAGTCTTAAGACCACATATTTGATGGTCTTGGTCTCGTCTTGGTTTCGACCGCATTTGTACTTGGTCTTGTCTCAGTCTTGGACATTGAAGACTCAGGATTTTATTTCAAGACCAGTCAATACCATAACTTTGGGAATATCAATAAATTACTTTTGAATTGTCTGATTTGTTAACATCCTAACTTTAATTGGAAGTAAAACTTATTGCTTTAAATGCAACCAATAACCCTAATTATATCACCCCTCCCTGCGATGCTTATGTTGATTTCAGCTCTTAGTGTTTGTATGTGGGTGTTTTAATGGGAATGTGGATCTTTCAGATCAATTTGAGAAGTACCTATGATTTTGTTCCACATTTTATTGCGTGCCATGCAATGCAGGGAACTGGTCTTGGTCTTGACTCGGTCTTGCCCTCCCTCAGTCTTGGTCTCGACTGCTCTCAGCCCCTAAAAGTCTTGGTCTTGTCTCGGTCTTGATAAACTCTGGTCTTGGTCTTGACTTGGTCTCGGTTTGGGCGGTCTTGACTACAACACTAGTTTAGGTTAGGGTAAGGGGCTAGGGAATGCATGATGTCAATGAGATGTCACCACGGTGAAAGAGGAGCAAATATGTTTGTGTGTGTGTAAATGGTAAATGGACTGTACTGATTCCAGTCTTCAGACCACTTAGAGAGCCTTAAGTACAAGTTTGTGCATGTTCTTTACAAAACTGACAGTGATGGATCTTATTAAAGAAGAACTTTCAACAGGAACGTGATGTAACAAAAACAAACCAATAGACATTAACCTGTTCAAGTAATTCTTCTATAAATAGAATTGTTATGTAGCTGTGCAGCTCAGCAGTGCAAGACACCACTCCGCCTGCAGGTTCTGTTCCCACTGTTGACACCCACACTGGCGGTTTATATAAGCAGGAAATGTCAATTAAAATCAAATTGTGATTAACATCTTGCTGGTCAAAAAAATGAGCAATGTAACTGACAGTATGCAAAATCAGACTGCTGTTTCTCAGCCATCTATTATCTTTCAACATACAGGGTGCCATAATTTATGCCATTCGAAAGTTTTAATTTGACGTTGCTATGACAGGTTAAAAATGTTGCACTGTGTGCTGTGCAACATGGTCAACTCTACAGTCTACTGTTTACATCTGTTCACATCAGTCAGAGCACATCTGAACTGCCAACATAAATAAAACTCATGAAACACCTTCTCTTGTAGCTGACTGTAAGAGGAACCATGTTTCTGACTGCAATACGTGATTTTGCACAAGTCAAAGTTCTGTTTAATTATTTATGTCCCATGTACATTTTATTTCTCTTTGATTTAAGGAGGAAAAAAACGGTCTGGTTATTCCGACACCACATAAATGCACTGTTCACCCCTCCCTTTCCAAGCGCGCAGGAGAAGCTATGGTGGTGGACACGCTCTGTCGGCTCTTGAGCTAAATAATATCTGAGGCCCTCTATTTGCCAAAATGTATCTTCTTTTCTTACTTCTAATAAGCCAGGCGCCTATTACTACTACTACTACTACTACTACTACTACTAACGTTAATTGTTGTTGAAACACGCTCTGTATAGCCGTTTGTTCGTTTGGGCTACTGTAAAAACGATGTTTGTAGATAGAAATGTTCTAAGGTAATAAAAACATAAAGGTTCATTATCTAAGGTCTTTTTACACCACTGAAAACAGTTATTATATGGCATTTCTGTCAGTAGATCCTACTAAATTCTACACACTGAACCTTTAAATTACTAGTTCAGTCTGTTTTCATATTGAAGGGTGTGATTTAATTGTGCCTTCTATACACACACACACACACACACACACACACACACACTCTAGTGGTGCAACGGTTCAACAAGCCCACAGTTCGGTTTGTTCAGCAAATTAGGAAGAAAAAAACATGACAGTTTCAGTGTTCTCACTGTATTTTCTCTGCAAGAATAACATTGTCTTACATACAGACATTTGATAATATAAAATCAATTTTGTGTTACTGAGCAAAAATACTTTCAATATAGCTAAAATCTTTGTTTTTCATTAATAACATTTTCAATTTGAACATTAACAAAAAAATTTAATTATATTAACAGATAATCTAGCCTAAAATTTACATTTACATTTACTCATTTGGCAGACGCTTTTATCCAAAGTGGTTTACATCCAAAGCAATGGCCCCAGTGAGGTGGTGTAAAGTGAGAAGAGAAGGGGCCCTAGCACTGAGACTTGGGGCACCCCTGTGGAGAGGCAGCGGGTGGAGGATAATTGTCTTTGCGACAAAACATTGTAGGAACGCCCCGAGAGGTAGGATTCGAACCACAGGAGTGCGTTATCCGAGATGCCCATTGCTGAGAGTGCGAATAGGAGGATCATGTGATTTGGCTTTATCAAAGGCAGCTGATGGGTCAAGCAGGATAAGAACCGAGGATTGGGCTGCAGCTTTAGCTGCCCTCAAGGCTTCTGTTACAGACAGAAGAACCGTTTCAGTAGAATGGCCCCTCTTAAAACCAGACTGATATGGATCTAGGAGGTCATTCCGTGAGAGGAATTCTGAGACCTGGTTGAATACTGCCCATTCGATAGTTTTGGATAAAAATGGTAGAAGAGAAACTGGCCGATAGTTCTCAACTTGAGTTGGGTCAAGTGAGGGCTTTTTAAGCAAGGGTGAAACCACAGCCTTTTTGAAAGAGGTCGGGAAGGTTCCTGAAGCCAGAGAAGTATTTATCACATGAGTGATAGCTGGGACCACAGCAGGAGATATGGCTTGGAGGAGATTCGTAGGAATCGAGTCCAGTGGGCATGTAGTGGGACGGCTATGGGTCAGGAATTCTGATACTTTGTTTTTTAAACAAAAACAAAACCTGACAGTATCTGTATTATTCACAACATATATGCCACATAAATTCAGTCTTATGGCTTTACATGTGTGCTTAGTTAGTTACTGTCTATTCCTCCATTTTCAGGTTCTTCTGCAAAAAGATAAGTTTGTCAACACTCTCTGCAGCAAGACGAGATCTGCTTGCACTTACAATGTCCCCTGCAGCTGAAAAAACTCTTTCACTTGGTACAGACGTTGCAGGGACACAGAGATGGTGTTGTGCAAGTTTTGCAACATGATAGTTACTCCCATTTGCCTGCCACCATCTCAGTGGGTCAGCATCCACATGAATGCTGTCTGCTGATTTGTATGAGCTGACCTTCTGCTCAATGATTTGGGAAAAGGGCTTGGTCTGCTCCTTTGCTTCAAAAAGCTCTCCAAATAGCTCTGCCATAGCTGTCTTCTTCATGGGAGGTGATGAGGATTTCTCCTGTGGTTCTGTGGATGGCCCAGCTCCCCCTGCTTCACAACATTGTCCCTAAGAGAAAGAATAAATGACACATAATTTATTAGTTTGACATTAACAACAAAGAAAAAGCATTTGGTTGAATAACAAAACAGCCATCTACTCATCATAAAAAAAGATAAACAATACCTGTTCATTCTCTAGAATGTGTGTTGTGAGATCCTTGTAGACTTGGAGGCAAGAGGCATCATCCAGGAAAGGCAGGGATTTAAACCTTGGCTCAAGGGCTGTAGCTCTCTGGATAAAGTCTTTAAGATCAGGGTCTGTGTACCTTCTTTCAAGATCTCGGGTGATCTCATGCCTTGGTACCATGGACTTGAGCAACATTTTCTATAGTGGGAGGATCATTGATGCAGAGGGAGATGTTTCAGTGCTCATGCGGGCTGTTGTCAGCGGTTTTAGTAGCTGAATGAGTTCCTCTGCCAGTTTCAGCTTACTGTCAGTCAGGATGGTAATGTTCTTGTCCTTGACAGACCTCTTCACAGTGTTGTCCATTAAGGCAGAGTAGATGGCAGGCTTTTGTGGAAAAACGTTACCACTTTTCTGACCTTCCCAAGAAGGCAGGACACTGCATTGAGTGAAACTGCCCTGGTAAGAGCTGTGTTAGAAGTTTTGGCCAGTTGTTTCTCAATTCCCACATGTGTCTGTTCATAGAGCTCAGGAAATTAGTGAAGTGCGTTCGAGGAAAGCAAATTGTAACGCGGCTCAAGCTTTTTCACCAAATGGCAAAATCCTGTATTGGTAAAAATTGAAAATGGCTGTAAATCTTTACCTATGAACATCCCAACAGCTTTAGTTATTTCTTTGTGTTTTTCTGAATTTGTCTGAAATGTCTTTTGAAAGGCAGTGAGAAGGAGAGTTTGTTGTTTGTTTCCTGTCAAGTCTGACTCTTTCCTCGTTCCGGCCAGAGATATGTTTGGGTGATGCCAGCGTAGATGCGCCATCATGTTAGATGTATTACTGTTAGCATACTTTACATGTGTCAAGCAATGCTAACAGACGGTCTCCATTTTAGTGATGACCTTCGCTCCATTGCTATTGTAGTCAATGCTAAATCTAAAATACTCCCACACAGGTGACTTAAAAGACGATGGTGCATTCTCGTACACATATTCTTGCCTAACATTAGCATCGGTATGATTTTCCTCCAGTTTCTTCCAGTAACATGACGTGACTCATCATCGATATACAGACAGTTCATTGGACAGGTACTCTCCTTCTGTTATAGCTTTGCTAGATCTTTCAGTGTTTAGAAAATTATCATTTTAGTTTGTTGTAACAATTATACAGCATCTGGCACCTTGAGAGAGATTGAAACTTCACTTTGCTAAACTCCTCCTGTATTGAGTACATGTGGACACCAGTAAATAAAACTAAAAAGTAGGATTAACTGCTTGATTACAGAAGTCCATTAACTCCACTTGCAGGAATAAAAACCACTGTTGTATCCACAAAACCATAAAAGCATCCATTAAAGAAAATACAATTTTTCCTGATCAATATTAGCCAAAATGCACTATATTGTGTTGGATTGTGGGAGAACATTAGCTCATTAATTGCGTGCAGAAGAAGAACTGAGGCCCCTGAGGTCATCCCACAGTGATGCTCTTTCTAAAATTATGGCAGGAGCTGGCTGTTGGATGCTGTGGTTTGATATGTGTCTTTATCAAAAGGCAGGCGCGACAAAGAACAGCAGAATTTCAGGGTAAAGAGAGCATTTTATATTAGTGTTTTAGTTTAAGGACCAGAATAAGAGAACAGAAAGAAAACAGCAGACAGCCAACAACCTTATTGCTATTCCTCTCAAATTGCTAATTTTGCAGCATGTCATTTTAATTTTTAAAACTGTATGGTCTTTTTTTGTTGTTGTCAAAATAGAGCTTGAGCTCAGCTTGTTGTACTATGTTCTAGTAAAAGGCCAGAACACCACTAAACTCTGCTTACTGGAGACCGGGAAGGCGTCGTGACATCCCTCATGCTCCCTAATAAAATGTTTAATTTGCTAATGTTTCCAGGCAACGAACCACATGGACGACTCTGGTGTGAATCAGGGTGAGGCAAGGGGACAGAGACAAGGATAAACATATCTACAATAAAATCTGATCTAGGTAGTTATTTTAAACCAAACCATGATCTTTCCCTAAACCTAACCAAGTTGTTTTTTTGTCTAAGCCTTACCAACCCCTTAACCGGAGCGGTCACATCATAAAAAATGATTTGT
The DNA here is from genome assembly GCF_014851395.1 of Micropterus salmoides. Taxonomy (NCBI): domain Eukaryota; kingdom Metazoa; phylum Chordata; class Actinopteri; order Centrarchiformes; family Centrarchidae; genus Micropterus; species Micropterus salmoides. The sequence goes on along the minus strand of NW_024042694.1, from coordinate 3,627 downwards.
ACAGGTTTTGGAAAGTGCTGGCAAATTATGTCATCCTTCCTGATAAGGGCGTCAATCAATAACAATGACTGTGTGGCTGTGAAATCTACATACATGACGTGTGTGTGTGCGTGCGTTTGTGTGTGTCCTCCAGCTCAGTAGCAGACAGATCATGTCCATGCTGCTGTTTCGAAGGACTGGTGATGATGTCATTCTACTTGCCGAGTAGTAATACCATCACTACTACCAGCCGCGCGCACGTGTGTGTGTGTGTGTGTCTTCTCGGCTAATAAAGCATGTAGAGGAGGCAGTGTGGAGAAACTACAGTCTGTGTATGTGTGTGAAAGAGAGAGAAAGAGAGAGAGTTTCTAATTGATAGAGACCAGCTCTAAGTACAATATATATCACAGTTAGTCAAGCTTACGCATAAGTAAAAGCATCTGTGTGTGTGTGTGTACTCTGCAGTACATGTTGGAGGTGCAGTTTATGTGTGCAAATGGATGTTTATGCTTGCATGTGTGCTTGCATACATCAATATATAGTATCTGTGTGTCACATAATCTGTCTTGGTATGGGTTGCAATCATTTGCCTTTAAATTGCCTCCTGAGAGGGTTGTTGTTACTAGGGTTACAATCAAGATGCCTGCTCAACGTTGTGATGTCTGTCAGCCATTGCCGATGGACGATGGCACCGTCTATTGGCCCAACCCTAGTTGTGACTGTTATTGTAGTAGAGGAGAAGAGAGGAGATAGGAGGAAGGAGAGAAGACAAGGGGAGAGAAGGAGGTGAGAGGAAAGAAGGTGAAGGGGGGGGGGGGGGACAAAGAAGAGGTGAGGGAGATATGAAGAGGGAGGGAGAGGAAGGAGATCTTACAAGAGGTGGAATCAGAACAGAAATAGAAAACCAAGCAGAGAGAGATGAGAGCATGAAAAGGGAGGTTGCGTGAGAAGGACGAGGCACTCGATGCTGACTGGAGCGATGAGAGGAGAACAACAAGGAGCAAAGGAGGAAGGATGAGAGGGAAAGAAATTAGAAAAGGGGGATGATGAGTGGAGCAAAAAGGCATCAAAGAAAGGAGAACTAAATAGAGTGAGAGGGTAAACAAGAATGGCAAAATAAAGGGAAATATGAGAGAAGAGAACTGCAGAGAGAGCCACGGTGGGAAGTTAAGATGAAGATGTGGGAACATAGAGAAATGATGGAGGGATGGAGTGAGATAGAAGAGGGAGCAGTGTGGAAAAAGGTATCATCAGTGAGTTATAAGAAAGAAAGGGAGGGAAAGATAGGAAGGAAAATACAGAGAAGAGTGGACGTGTACTGCCGGCGTTTCACCCTGCTGCGCAAAACAATCACAAGCCAAGCACCTCTGTCTCCATCCAACTATCTGGAAAATTGAAAAAAAAACAAATGAGTGGAGGAGGAAGAAAGAGGGAGAGAGAGGAAGGGAGGAGTGATGGAAAGAGAGAGAGGCTTGTGATAGTTTAAAAAAAGTTCTCACCCACACAGGTCAGAGCAAAAGAGCAAACCAAAAAAAGAAGAAAAAAGGATTTTAAACTTTCGCTGTCCGTCAGCCCAAAACCTGCTCCTGATTCTACACACGGAGAGACAATATACACACAACCATTGGACCAGAACTAATAATAATCAGTCGTTAGAAACTGTACAATGGAAACCTGTCCAAATCTTTCACTTACTGTTTTGAGTAATCCGTCATATGTCAGTTATATTTCTAAATTCCCATCACAAATTTCCAGAGCTCACAGCAGCCTTTTCAAATTTCCCCTTTTTCAGAACAACCGTCCAAAACCTCAAATATATTCAGAGAAAAGAAGAATATCCTCACATTTGAGTAGCTGGAACCAGAGTTACAAATGTTTGCTTAAAGAATACCTTAAATGATTAAAAAGCAATTTGGGTCTTTCTCAGCTTGACTTTAAATAGTTCTATTTAATGCTTATTGCACTTGAAACATTAAATGCATGAACACAATTTTCCCAAATTTACTGAATCTCCAAAATGTAGGACACAGAACACACAATTTTCTCTTATTTCTTTTTATCTCTTGACACTAAAGACATACAATGTGGGTGTAATAGTGCACAAAATCATGATTTGGTTTTGGGATCATAGTTCAGTACATTTTCAGTACAGGGAAAACAAACAAAAAAAAGAGCAGAGAAAATGACATTTGTCATTTATTTTGAAGAATGTAAACATTCAACAGCGGCCATCATTCTGACTGGAATACTGTCAGCAAGAAAAAAGAAATAACACAAATGTCAGCAATGGTCCATCGTTAGAATCTGACCTGTTTATAATTCTTGCAGTCGTTTATATACGGCAGCACAACGGACTGAAAAAATGTGAAGGGACATTGTAGCGGGGTGCAAGCACTTTGACCATATGCTTAAATTCTTTATCATCTGCGACAGACTGTGGTCAGACTGTAGTCTCATATCGCTCTGATAAACACTCCCTTAGAATACTTTGGCACTGCCTGAAGCTGCCTGATCGCTGTGGGGAGAAGGACTCACCTTCCAGTCCGTTTTTGTCTCGTTCTGATACTCGACGCACGACACATTCAGGTGATGCCATCGAAAATAACATGCTTGAAGTGTTCCCACAGACACACCGACTTCAGCTGAACTATGTTGGCATGCAGTTTTACACCCATCATCATCCATTTTCACTGCAACAAACCAGGAAACCGACACTACATGAGCTTGACTAACTTGGCCTTTAGGGTTGCCATCTTTAATACAAAAAAATAAGGGACGCCTGTCGGAGCGGGGACCGCACCCCTCAGGGCCCAGCAACGACAGGCCGAGATGGTGTGCCAGTGGTGGTATATCACAACTTTAAAACATGGAAAGTATTAAGTTGGACATTATAATAAGCTATCTGCTATTGAAATCAGTGTGAACAGATGAACTCAGTCTCTCTCTATTACCACTCAACAGACTAGTGGTTATATTGTCATAGCTGAACACACAGCTACAATAATAAACATAGGCCAACAAAATGTGAGACAGTGAGACCACAAAAAATAGTATGTGAACTGTATTTCATTAACTTATTAAATCAACATGTTCATAACTTATTAACTATAAATTGGGTAAAACAAATGTTTTGATACGATTTGATTAAAAGACTTTCCATGAACATCATTAACATCAGTGGATTAGAAGTAGTAGGCCTCGTGTGCAGGATTGGAGCATGTTAGGCCTACTTCCTTTTATACTAAATGTTTTCTAGTCAGAAGTACAGTACTCATGCAGCACTGAGTAGCTGTTTGCCTTTCAAACTTTCAAACAACTGCACCTGTTCTTGCTGAGAAATTGCTAATGGACTTGAGTAATTGTAAAGGGTGGCGTGAACACAGATTTTGGCTAAAATATGTTTCATTTTTTTCAGTAATGCCATCTAAACAATGAAACCACACATAAATAATCTATCTACAAACATTTTTCAATTTAATTGAAAGCCATTTTATGATTGGTCTGTAAATAAATTTAATATTTCTTTTTTCAGTTTTATTCAGCCTATTGGTTATTCTACAGTATTGAATCATGCAATTCTATAGATTGGTTAAGCATAACAGCACACATGGTTGCTTATATTCTTCACATAGGCACTATATTTTGATA
>NW_024042693.1:0-9383 GCF_014851395.1 Micropterus salmoides | reverse complement strand
GTTGGTGTGTTTGTCTTGTGGTGAGAAAGCATCTCGTGGTATTGATGCTTTCTCAGCGAGGCATACGGGACTGTTATCAACCAGGATGTTACATCACAGCTGCATCCGCACATTAAAACCACAAGAGACTTTCGATTCTGCAAATTCTCAATAACATCCAACAGTGAAACCGTGTACTCAACAGCTGTTAATGTTGCACTTAGAAAATACTCTGTTGAAAGTAAAAGTCCTGCATTCAGAGTTTTACTATAGTTGAAGAACAAAAAGTATTAATGACAGTATACTGTCACTCAGTATTTTGAATATTGTGTTTTTAAAACAATTACTTCACAGCATTGCGTCCCTGCTTTTTATATTTGTAAACCAAACGCTAATTCACACACAAGTGCCAGAACAAACTGGACCAGAGGCTAATATATCAGTATAGGAATGTAAATTTTATTTATTTTACATCAAAACAAAAGAAAAAACACAATTCAGGACTGCATTACCAGGGAAACGGATTTAGAATGGAGCACCGACAAATTATAACCAAACTGGTAGGCAAATAAGGAAATAAACCACAAGCTCAAACCAATTAAACCAAATACTATGGAAAAACACTATCTATATCTGCATGCTACACACTAATTACACAAAACACCATGCAAAATGGTTACTCTGTCTTTCAGTTTCGCCCTTTAACACAGCCAGAAACACAAAATATGGCCCATTCAAGGATCTAGTGTGAGCACAATAAAACTAACCGGTGGGAAAAAACAGTGGTTGGCTCTCCTAATAACGTCTATTTAAAACAAGACAAACACACAGTAAATACAAAAAAACTATTTAAAAGAAACATTGAACAAAACATAAGCAAATATAACAATTATCATACCTTGCTTGACTTAGAAACACATTCCCCTCCCGCCGTTGAAGGCATGCAGGTGACTGGGATCTATATTTTCAAATATTCCTGTTACATTCATATAAAAACGGCTAAAATCTTGTTTAAAACTATCTTACACACATCACTCCAAGCTCTGGACCCTCAATAACAGGTTTTTAACAATTATTCAACTTATCTTCAATAAAATCAACTACAGAATATTCTAGGATCTAGTTCTGGACATGCATTATTAGCCTTAGATTTTAAACATTTTTTAAAAGTTAAACCTATTTAAAAATAAAGCCTACCCAATCAAGCACCAAACAAAGGCTGGCCTCAGCTGCTCTCTCAGGTGTGTGACTGCAGAAAGAAAGGACCAGGTGATCTTCCCTCCCCTATTTATAGACTCTGCCCCTTTACCTGGGTCCTAGTGCTAAACCCTGTTGCCTTCCCTATCACACATTGTTGGCTAGTTCAATCATATCTCATTAGGTAATCACATGTTTGTAAAATCTATTCTCCAAAGTAACTGGTAACTAAAGATGCCAGATAAATGTAGTAAAAAGTAGGAATGTACTGACTGGAAATCGGCCTGATATTGACTCAAATAGCTGCATCAGCTGCAATGTAAAACTGATAAAGCCAACTCGGCTGATGCGAGACCGGCATACCCGGTAACCAAGTCACTGTCATGCAGCTGGATGGCCCCACCTCCTGTCAAATGACATGAATAATCATTTAATTGTACAAATTTTCAAATTATTATTATTTTGATTGCTTGATATTATATTATTTTTTAATAATTAATTAATTTTTAAATTTTTTGTCTATTATTACACACACACGCTTACTGTTTTATTATTATTTTTTAAATTATTAATATATTTTAATTTTTTTAACACACACACACACGCTTACCGTTTTTTTATATATATTAAAAAAAAATTAACAAACACACACACACACACACACACACTTACTGTTTCATTTATTTATTTTATTTTAATTTTTAATATATTTAAAAAATTTAACACACGCTTACCATTTTATTTATTTATTTTATTTTTAATATATTTTTATCTTTTTAATACACACGCTTACTGTTTTATGTATTTATTTTATTTTACTTTTTTTTTTAACACAAACACGCATGCGCTTTAATTACTTTACGCTTTAATTACTTGTTTAATGAAATGTACGGGGTTGATTGTTCTTATGTAGTTTGTATGATGCTTTGGCCATATTGTTGTTTCACATTCATGCCAATAAAGCTAATTTGAATTTGACATGAATAAGCTGTATTACTCAGCTGTATTTCTTATTCACTCTTCACATGTAATATCCCCTGACAGGAAATATCCTTCAGATTCAGTGTTGGCATTAGATGTGTTCACAAGTTGTGTGCTGGAGTCTCATTAAACCATGCTGTGAAAGTCTTTATCAATCTTTGAAACTTCTTCATCAAACCTGAACTGGGCTCACAATATTTCTTCAACAAAAAGTACACTATGTGGTGAAGTAGAACTCTGAAATGTGTTTTCCTATCTGTTCTGTAAACAGTCAGAGAATCACTGACCAGAGTAGATCAAATTCCAAATTAACAGACACAAGCATGATAGGTTTACCAGCAGGTTGCAGGTTGTTACCAGCAGTGGAAGAAGTTTTTATATGTTTTACATTTATTCATTTAGCTGACGCTTTTATCCAAAGCGACTTACAATTGCTGTACATGTCAGAGGTCTGGAGCAACAAGGGGTTAAGTGTCTTGCTCAGGGATGGTGGACGTGTCACAGTTAAGGATGATCTATTGCTCCATCGCCACCCCCCCGAGTACTTTTCTTTTAGTAAAAGTACTCGTTAAAATACTCTGTTCCAAGTAAAATTCCTGCACTGAAAATCACAAAAACTGGATAATGTCTGTATCTGGGTCCTACCTCAGTTCTCCTCCCTCAGCCGTTGTGAAAGGAGCCTTATAATTCCTGCTGTGGTCAAAAAGACATTCCGATGAAGACGAACGACCTACTCAAGGAAAGTACAAGTAGTGCTTCAGGTTGTACAACATATCGGATAAAAGTTGCTCTTGTTAATTTAGTTTGTAAATCAAAGTTCAGAGAAATGAGAGCAAAGAGTCGTTAAAGTGTGAAACATGTCGGTTACATCACCTTTACACGGAGAAAAGAAGAAGCTGCGCAACGATGATCAGAGGAAGTTAAAGTGTGAACAGGAAGCAGGCTGTGAGCAGGATACATGGTGGAACTTAACTGACTGACAGCAGTTATTTCTTCATCCAGCTGCACAACAGACAACATTACAATGAATGGTATTTGTTTCTTTACAGGATCAAAACAAATGAGCTGAAGCTCCAGATTAAAAGTCATTTTGTGTGTTTGTTCATTCCTGCTGAACCAAAACTGAAGTCAGGAATTAAAAAACACTATCTCACTTTGTTTCTGAGCTGCAGAGATCAGTAAATCAGGAAATATCTCATCTACAGGATTTCTGGTTGCCATAAATTCCTCTGAAGCAGAAGAAAATTCCAACATTAAAACATTTCAGCTTTTCTCTTCTTCACACGTCATGAAATATAAACTTTCTACAGTTGTTTTTAAAAGCTCCAACAGATTCAGATTAAATATTCATCAGATGTGTTTGTTTATATTTATGTCAGACTGAAAGAAAGTGCAGCAGATTTTTCCTTTAAATCAGGAGCATTTCTCTGCTGTGGTGATGATGTGGCGCCTCTGGTGGTGACAATATGAACTGCAGGATGTCAGTTTCATTAACAGTGTTTTCAAATGATATAAAGACAAAATCTGGTTATTAAAATTGTATTGACGAGTGCTGTTAGCCACACTGATACCAACAGTGATGTGTTCAACACAAACATTCATCTGGATGGAAGTGGACTGTGGACTGTGGACAGCATGAATCCACATATTAATACTGAAACTCATACTGTTATGGACTCTGTCACCAATCCTCATCACCTCATCAATACTGATTAGTGCATATTGATCCTAATAAGTGTGAGTCCTTTTGGCCACATATCAGTGTAAAGTGCAATTTATACTTCTGCGTCAAATTCACGGCGTAGCTTCTGCGTTCCTTCTCTACGCCGTAACTACACGTCGAGGCGACGCGGACTGTAAGCTCTGTGACTGGTCGGCTGGGTAGCCTCGCAATACCTCCGAGCCGATAGGAAGTACCCGTGCTTTGAAGTAACTTTTACTTGCAGCCAAAACGGCGGCTGTAACACAGTGAATCAATATATTTGACCGTCGCAACCCGAGCTGAATTTCACTATCAGAATGTGATCCATTTGGTCGATAACATTTCAAAAGGCTACACCAGCCGCATGTTTACAATTTCACCCCCATTCACGTTAGCGGAGTGCTAAACATGAAATTAGCCTGCTCGGCCAGTAAAAGTCAACACAGTGGACGCTGTAGCGCTACAGCAGACTAGTGTTTGGGGGTGTAATTGCAGATTGACGGACACACGGATGCACAAGTATAAATGCATGGCTATGTGCGTAGGGTCTACATGCGTGGACCTGTACACAGACAGCTGCAGACACCGCAGACTACTTCTTTGTCCACAATGTGCAGTGGATCGGTTGGTGCCCTGGTAGCGTAGTGGGTCACAAAAACGTGAGGGTCAGACACAGATGTCCACACAAAGCCTACGCATGCACCCTCTGATGGCAATTTTTTCATCACATGGACCCTAGCGGCCCCTCACATTCTCATATGCACGCAGAAAAATAACACTTGCTTAATTGTGTTGTAGTAACTCAGTGTGACCACCGGAGGGCAGTTAATCCTCTGCTTATTCCTCTAGGAGTCCACATCAGTCTGTCCTCCTGTTCAAATCTCTTTAAGCAGATTTGGAAACTGAGCTTCAAAAATCCAAAGGAAGGAGTGTAACTCGGTCCGTGTACGTTCTGATTTTTTTTTCCATTTGAACCAATAAACGAACAAACGAGAAAAACACCTTTTTTCCGATCAAACCAAAAACGAAGAAACGGAAATAAAGACTCGTTCTCCCTTTTTGGTTTCTGAATCCAAAAATGAAAAACGACTAAACCAAATTCAAATAATGGTCCGATTTTGGTTTTATGAAATTCCTATTTTCACTTTCCGTTTGAAGATAGACGTTAAGAAAAGAAAGACCGGTGAGCCAGGTGACCCGGGAGTAAGAGTACAGATTTTAAAATAAAAGCCAAGCTTTTAAGTCGGATCTGTAATTATGCAGCACTAATGTTATACCAGGGTGATGTTAGATGTTAGTCACGTTATTTAAGTACATGTGTGCTCGATTGAGTGAGCAGAGCTCCGTGAGCCTGTTATTTATCCAGCTTTAGGATCAATCTTATCATCCCACTGGGACACGTTGTCCCTGAAGTCTGGATAACACAGAGAACAGAGATATTTTGACTTTTACGTTTACACAGATTCAGTGTCCCATATCAGATGAGTCTCTGTGAGTCCAGGGTTACATGCAATATGTTTGGAATTCCCATTACACTAGTTAGGCTGTTAGGGAGAATTAAACATTTGTAAGGCCATTGGTGAACTTCAGATTAAGACAAGTGAACTAATGTTATATGTAGTTTAGGACAGCAGTTAGCCTATTTATTTAAGTTCATATTATTTAATTCATGTTTTAGTTTCCTTACATATTTATAGGCCTTCTTGCTGTGTGGGAGCTCAACCAGCAGAGGTCACTCTGCCCCCTTCTGTGGCGCCAACAGGCAACAAGGTTTTGACCTTTTGACTTGTGTTTATGTCAAAGAGAAGGCTGCACTGCGACCAGAGGAAGCTCATCACTGAGTCTGAAGGGTGCAGAACTTCACCTGCCTTCCAGCTTCTCCTTCTATGGTGCTATAGCTGCTAAACTTTTTATTTTCCTTTGCACTTTTCTCCTGTGTAATATACTTATTTATTAGTTAAGTAGAGTAAATATTTTTAATGCAGCCTGTAGTTCTCATTAGTTATGTAGGACTACTTATGTGTGAAACCTCATGAGCATTACTGAGAGTCAAAAAGCATCTCCTCTGGCTCTGGCGCTTTCAAGTCTTTCACTGCCTTTCTTTGGTTCAATTCTGTTTAATGAGCCATCAGGGAAAGCTATGCTATGACTTGTGTTTATATCAAAGAGAAGGCTGCACTGCTACCAGAGGAAGTTAATCACTGAGTCTGAAGGGTGTGCAGAACTTCACCTGCCTCCCAGCTTCTCTTTCTGTGCTGCTATAGCGCTTTTGTTGTGTAGGCAAAACCACTAAAGAGGAAGTGATTACGTGAGTAACTGTTGCTGTCATTTCTGAGATCTATTTCATCACCGCTATAAAAGTATTTATTTATTTATATTTTTTGCCGCTATCAAAGCACCATAATCTGGCAGCGGACAAGATATTATTGATGGCTGCTGTTTTGGCGAGGGTCCATAATCACAGAGAGAGTGAACATGTTTCCCTTGTCAATGTTTGTATAAACTTTATTTAATGTGTGGTTTATAAAGGACTAGTGCAGAAACAGTGACAGTGTTTCACACTCTTTGTTTACATTTTCCATGTTATCTGTCAGTGGTCAAGTCACAATAACATACAGTTAAACTGAATAATTAAGTAGATACAATTTCTTAATATATCTACTTACAGAAACTTAATTTCTTGACTGCCTACTCTCTGCTGTCCCAGAAGAGACACCTTTTGTGCTGTGTCAGCCACCGTAGCTGTCTTATGCTCTTTGAAAGGTTAGGGGGGCAGAGACTGCCCCCTACAGGCTGCTCTGAGTCACTGCTTCATACGGACTGCTGCCAAATACAACATGTGCACTAACAATATAGAAATATATTTTATTTCTGTGGCGCTTTTCGGGACACTCAGACACTTTACAATAAAACCAGTATAAAATACATAAATGCAAAATACATGAAAGATAGATAAAATAAAGTATTTTACAAAAGTGAGTACACCGCTCACATTTTAGTAAATATTTGATTATATCTTTTTATGTGACAACACTGAAGAAATGACACTTTGCTACAATGTAAAGTAGTGAGTGTACAGCTGTAACAGTGTAAATTTGCTGTCCCCTCAAAATAACACATCACACAGCCATTAATGTCTAAACTGCTGGCAACTAAAGTGAGGACACCCCTAAGTGAAAATGTCCATATACATAATGTCCAATACATAAGGGGGAGACCATAAAACTAGCAAATATTAGCTGTAATGTAATATTATTTGAGTTTTAAGGCTAGTCTAAAGGGTGTGTTTTGATTTTAAGTTAGTAGGAAGTTATTTGAAAGTGTCCAGGTCGCTACATTCGTGGACGTGTATGGGTAGGGAACTCCAGAGGGAGGGGGCTGCGATGGTGAAGGCTCTGTTTACTCCCATTCAGACACCAGAGAATCAGTGAGGTGCAACACCGATGTTCGTGATCAAGTTGGGATCACAGTCTGCGTTCCACTTTATCCCAAAAGTGTCCTGAGCTGAGAAAGACAACAAACACACTCACAGTAACATTCTGCTTTTATTGGAACAAGAGCCAGAATTCAAAGCCACACATGACAGAAGGTCCAAGTCAACGGCATTTCCACCATTTAATGATCAGAGCTTCCATCTTTAAAGGACTGGAAGTGGAAGAAGTTTACATGGAAATGAGGAATCTGTTCAATCACTTTGAATCACTTTGTACAAAGTTCATTGATGGATTTATTACAAGAAGCTGAAAGATTTCTGTGATCCTGTACAGAACTGATCTGTTCTCTACCAGGAGGAGATCTCCCTCCTGCACAGAACACAGAGACACTGAGGAACCAGACCAACCAACCAGAACCAAATCCAGGATAAAGAGGTTCAGTGAATGTGGTGTTGAAGGTGTGGAGGTGGATCAGTGTGTCAGAGGAGACTCTGTAGAAGGACAGAGAGCCAGCAGGACAGTCCACATACACTGCTACTCCGAGGAGGAGGAGGAGGAGGAGGAGGAGGAGGAGGAGGAAGTTCCTCTCTTATTGTGCCAGATATAGTAACCGCCATCATCAGAACACCTCAGACTCCAGGACTGATCGTTCTTCCAAACCTGCAGTCTTTACTGTCTCCTCTCCTTCTGATTCCTCTGTAACTCACTGATATAGAAACTCCTCGTCTCCACTCGACCTCCCAGTAACAGCGACCAGTCAGACCATCTCTACACAGCAGCTGACAGCAGTCAAACCTGTCTGGATGATCAGATATGACTGATCCTCTCTCACAAGTGTGCCTTCCTGTGTTGTCAGACAGTTGATCTCTGTTTACTGTGTTTGTGTCGATTGTGAGTTCACAGGAATCTGATGAGAGAACGAGACACAATCCAGCTGCAGTTATTGATCTATCATCTGTTCATTGATTGGCACTTTGAATGAGTGATGTCACAGTCTGAAGATGGTTGAATGTTTTCATGAATCAAATGAAAAACACACTTACACTTCCTCAGACCTGGTCTCAACCATGGACTCCAGCAGGCTCCACCCTGAAAGGAGGAGGGGGGTCAGAGCAGCATCAAACATGGACATTACATTCCTCTCATACAATATACACAATATGACATCTGGCCTGCTTCTCCCCGCCCCCCATAAAGCTCTTCACCTCTAACACTCTCCTCGTACACAGAGTGACCAACAGGATGTAGGTGTGTGTGAAAGAGGAGATAGCACATACAACTCTAAAACCTCTTTCTGATAGAAACAGCATTTTCTGCATGTTCATGTTCCTATGGGTTGGAGTTAAATTGATCTCTGTGATGTATGTGAATAATTATTGTCGGGATCAGTTCTGTCTCCACTATGCTGCACACGTCATGTTTGATGTCATTAAAAGCAGAAATAATGACTGTTTGGGGAAAACTACTCTCATATTTATATATGCTGTGACATGTTGGAGGCATCAAATTCAAAGTGAATGAATATTTGCAAAAAACAACAAAGTTTGAACATTAAATATCTTATCTTTGTGGTGTTCGGTTGAAAAGGATTTGCAAATCATTGTATTCTGGTTTTATTTATGTTTTACACAACGTCCCAATTCATTGGATTTGGGGTTGTAAATTGAAATTACTAGTCTGGAAACTGGGAAAGACCACGGTTCCACACCACATGACCCATAAGACAAAGAATATAGTTTATATATATATTTTAGCGAGAAAAACTAAAACTCTGCCTCATTTGGCTAAAGAGCTTTACCATCATTTTAGCTTTAGGCAGGCCCTAAAACCCCCTTGAGCTGACATCTTTTTTCTAGCTTTCTTAGATCTTCTTCAAGTTTTTTGTGCCTCACCTGAAGTCAGCGCACAACTGTGTGTAAGGTTTTGGTTTTGTGTTCTGTATTTGTCATGTATCAGTCTTGCTTTGGATTGTTATGATGTTGTGTTTCATTGTCATTTGACATTTCCCCGTGTTTGCTAGTTGTTGTTTTCCTCCCTGCACCTGTGTTTCTAGTACTGTGCTCCTGTTCTGTGTAGGATTTGTCTGTTAT
>NW_024042692.1:0-7247 GCF_014851395.1 Micropterus salmoides | reverse complement strand
CTGCTTCTACCTTTTTGAGGCATTCATGTAGAAATCTCTGAGTTGAGCTCCAAATGGCTTCAACCTTACCCAGAAGACTCACAGAGACAACACCATCAAGAATCCTGAATCTCACCTTCTGCCGCCTTTCCCAAGCTAGTTTCTTTCAGGGGCCACATAGGGGCCCCAAATCACAACAGCTCAAATCAGCGTCCCACACCCATCATACAGTTGTATTTTGGTATTAAAACTCCATTTAGAACTTATTAGGTGGCTGTTAGCTCATAAAGTCCACAAAAGGAGCTTTACACACTCGCTTAGGCTTGAGAAGCAAGAGAGTCTGTTCAGTGAAATATGGGTGTATCAAATTGGTATTTTTGTTGTAAAGAAGAAATCTGGTGAAACACTCTGCCCTGTGACTGATCTGTGTAAAACAACAGAAAGTGAGTTAAATTTGACTCCAAAGTACAACAGGTCACTGGAAGCCATCAACTCAGTGTGTACAGGCTAAAACAGACTGCTTCTACCTTTTAGAGGCTTTCAAGTAGAAATCTCTACATGAGTCCTGTTCAGTGAAATATGGCTGTATGAAATTGGTATTGTTTGTTGTAAAGGTGAGATGTGGTGAAACACTCTGTCCTGTGACTGATCTGTGTAAAACAACAGAAAGTGAGTTAAATTTGACTCCAAAGTACAACAGGTCACTGGAAGCCATCAACTCTGTGTGTAAAGGCTAAAACAGCTGCTTCTACCTTTAGAGGCTTTCAAGTAGAAATCTCTACATGAGTCCTGTTCAGTGAAATATGGCTGTATGAAATTGGTATTGTTTGTTGTAAAGGTGAGATCTGGTGAAAAAACTCTGTCCTGTGACTGATCTGTGTAAAACAACAGAAAGTGAGTTAAATTTGACTCCAAAGTACAACAGGTCACTGGAAGCCATCAACTCAGTGTGTACAGGCTAAAACAGCTGCTTCTACCTTTTAGAGGCATTCATGTAGAAATCTCGGAGATGAGCAAAAAATGGCTTCAAACTTACCAGAAGACTCACAGAGACAACACCATCAAGAATCTTGAATCTCACCCTTCTGCCGCCTTTCCCAAGCTAGTTTCGTTCAGGGGCCACATAGGGGCCCCAAATCACAACAGCTCAAATCAGCGTCCACACCATCATACAGTTGTATTTTGGTATTAAAACTCCATTTAGAACTTATTAGGTGGCTGTTAGCTCATAAAGTCCACAAAAGGAGCTTTCCACACTCGCTTAGGCTTGAGAAGCAAGAGAGTCCTGTTCAGTGAAATATGGGTGTATCAAATTGGTATTTTTTTTTTAAAGAAGAAATCTGGTGAAACACTCTGCCCTGTGACTGATCTGTGTAAAACAACAGAAAGTGAGTTAAATTTGACTCCAAAGTACAACAGGTCACTGGAAGCCATCAACTCAGTGTGTACAGGCTAAAACAGCCTGCTTCTACCTTTTAGAGGCTTTCATGTAGAAATCTCTACATGAGTCCTGTTCAGTGAAATATGGCTGTATGAAATTGGTATTGTTTGTTGTAAAGGTGAGATGTGGTGAAACACTCTGTCCTGTGACTGATCTGTGTAAAACAACAGAAAGTGAGTTAAAATTGACTCCAAAGTACAACAGGTCACTGGAAGCCATCAACTCTGTGTGTAAAGGCTAAAACAGCTGCTTCTACCTTTTAGAGGCATTCATGTAGAAATCTCTGAGTTGAGCTCCAAATGGCTTCAACCTTACCCAGAAGACTCACAGAGACAACACCATCAAGAATCCTGAATCTCACCCTCTGCGCCTTTCCCAAGCTAGTTTCTTTCAGGGGCCACATAGGGGCCCCAAATCAAAACAGCTCAAATCAGCGTCCCACACCCATCATACAGTTGTATTTTGGTATTAAAACTCCATTTAGAACTTATTAGGTGGCTGTTAGCTCATAAAGTCCACAAAGGAGCTGTACACACTCGCTTCGGCTTGAGAAGCAAGAGAGTCCTGTTCAGTGAAATAACGGTGTATGAAATTGGTATTGTTTGTTGTAAAGGTGAGATGTGGTGAAACACTCTGTCCTGTGACTGATCTGTGTAAAACAACAGAAAGTGAGTTAAAATTGACTCCAAAGTACAACAGGTCACTGGAAGCCATCAACTCTGTGTGTAAAGGCTAAAAAAGCTGCTTCTACCTTTTAGAGGCTTTCAAGTAGAAATCTCTACATGAGTCCTGTTCAGTGAAATATGGCTGTATGAAATTGGTATTGTTTGTTGTAAAGGTGAGATCTGGTGAAAAACTCTGTCCTGTGACTGATCTGTGTAAAACAACAGAAAGTGAGTTAAATTTGACTCCAAAGTACAACAGGTCACTGGAAGCCATCAACTCAGTGTGTACAGGCTAAAACAGCTGCTTCTACCTTTTAGAGGCATTCATGTAGAAATCTCGGAAATGAGCAAAAAATGGCTTCAAACTTACCCAGAAGACTCACAGAGACAACACCATCAAGAATCTTGAATCTCACCCTTCTGCGCCTTTCCCAAGCTAGTGTCGTTCAGGGGCCACATAGGGGCCCCAAATCACAACAGCTCAAATCAGCGTCCCACACCCATCATACAGTTGTATTTTGGTATTAAAACTCCATTTAGAACTTATTAGGGGCTGTTAGCTCATAAAGTCCACAAAAGGAGCTGTACACACTCGCTTCGGCTTGAGAAGCAAGAGAGTCCTGTTCAGTGAAATAAGGGTGTATCAAATTGGTATTTTTGTTGTAAAGAAGAAATCTGGTGAAACATTCTGCCCTGTGACTGATCTGTGTAAAACAACAGAAAGTGAGTTAAATTTGACTCCAAAATCCAACAGGTCACTGGAAGCCATCAACTCAGTGTGTACAGGCTAAAACAGACTGCTTCTACTTTTAGAGGCTTTCAAGTAGAAATCTCTACATGAGTCCTGTTCAGTGAAATATGGCTGTATGAAATTGGTATGTTTGTTGTAAAGGTGAGATGTGGTGAAACACTCTGTCCTGTGACTGATCTGTGTAAAACAACAGAAAGTGAGTTAAATTTGACTCCAAAGTACAACAGGTCACTGGAAGCCATCAACTCAGTGTGTACAGGCTAAAACAGCCTGCTTCTACCTTTTAGAGGCATTCATGTAGAAATCTCGGAGATGAGCAAAAATGGCTTCAAACTTACCCAGAAGACTCACAGAGACAACACCATCAAGAATCTTGAATCTCACCCTTCTGCCGCCTTTCCCAAGCTAGTTTCGTTCAGGGGCCACATAGGGGCCACAAATCACAACAGCTCAAATCAGCGTCCCACACCCATCATACAGTTGTATTTTGGTATTAAAACTCCATTTAGAACTTATTAGGTGGCTGTTAGCTCATAAAGTCCACAAAAGGAGCTGTACACACTCGCTTCGGCTTGAGAAGCAAGAGAGTCCTGTTCAGTGAAATAAGGGTGTATCAAATTGGTATTTTTGTTGTAAAGAAGAAATCTGGTGAAACATTCTGCCCTGTGACTGATCTGTGTAAAACAACAGAAAGTGAGTTAAATTTGACTCCAAAATCCAACAGGTCACTGGAAGCCATCAACTCAGTGTAAAGGCTAAAACAGCTGCTTCTACCTTTTAGAGGCTTTCATGTAGAAATCTCTACATGAGTCTTGTTCAGTGAAATATGGCTGTATGAAATTGGTATTGTTTGTTGTAAAGGTGAGATGTGGTGAAACACTCTGTCCTGTGACTGATCTGTGTAAAACAACAGAAAGTGAGTTAAAATTGACTCCAAAGTACAACAGGTCACTGGAAGCCATCAACTCAGTGTGTAAAGGCTAAAACAGCCTGCTTCTACCTTTTAGAGGCTTTCAAGTAGAAATCTCTACATGAGTCCTGTTCAGTGAAATATGGCTGTATGAAATTGGTATTGTTTGTTGTAAAGGTGAGATGTGGTGAAACACTCTGTCCTGTGACTGATCTGTGTAAAACAACAGAAAGTGAGTTAAATTTGACTCCAAAGTACAACAGGTCACTGGAAGCCATCAACTCAGTGTGTACAGGCTAAAACAGCCTGCTTCTACCTTTTAGAGGCATTCATGTAGAAATCTCGGAGATGAGCAAAAATGGCTTCAAACTTACCCAGAAGACTCACAGAGACAACCATCAAGAATCTTGAATCTCACCCTTCTGCCGCCTTTCCCAAGCTAGTTTCGTTCAGGGGCCACATAGGGGCCCCAAATCACAACAGCTCAAATCAGCGTCCCACACCCATCATACAGTTGTATTTGGTATTAAAACTCCATTTAGAACTTATTAGGTGGCTGTTAGCTCATAAAGTCCACAAAAGGAGCTTTACACACTCGCTTAGGCTTGAGAAGCAAGAGAGTCCTGTTCAGTGAAATATGGGTGTATCAAATTGGTATTTTTTGTTGTAAAGAAGAAATCTGGTGAAACACTCTGCCCTGTGACTGATCTGTGTCAAACAACCGAAAGTGAGTTAAATTTGACTCCAAAGTACAACAGGTCACTGGAAGCCATCAACTCAGTGTGTACAGGCTAAAACAGCCTGCTTCTACCTTTTAGAGGCTTTCATGTAGAAATCTCTACATGAGTCTTGTTCAGTGAAATATGGCTGTATGAAATTGGTATTGTTTGTTGTAAAGGTGAGATGTGGTGAAACACTCTATCCTGTGACTGATCTGTGTAAAACAACAGAAGTGAGTTAAAATTGACTCCAAAGTACAACAGGTCACTGGAAGCCATCAACTCTGTGTGTAAGGCTAAAACAGCTGCTTCTACCTTTAGAGGCATTCATGTAGAAATCTCTGAGTTGAGCTCCAAATGGCTTCAACTTACCCAGAAGACTCACAGAGACAACACCATCAAGAATCCTGAATCTCACCCTCTGCCGCCTTTCCCAAGCTAGTTTCTTTCAGGGGCCACATAGGGGCCCCAAATCAAAACAGCTCAAATCAGCGTCCCACACCATCATACAGTTGTATTTTGGTATTAAAACTCCATTTAAAACTTATTAGGTGGCTGTTAGCTCATAAAGTCCACAAAAGGAGCTTTCCACACTCGCTTAGGCTTGAGAAGCAAGAGAGTCCTGTTCAGTGAAATATGGGTGTATCAAATTGGTATTTTTTTTTTAAAGAAGAAATCTGGTGAAACACTCTGCCCTGTGACTGATCTGTGTAAAACAACAGAAAGTGAGTTAAATTTGACTCCAAAGTACAACAGGTCACTGGAAGCCATCAACTCAGTGTGTACAGGCTAAAACAGCCTGCTTCTACCTTTTAGAGGCATTCATGTAGAAATCTCGGAAATGAGCAAAAAATGGCTTCAAACTTCCCAGAAGACTCACAGAGACAACACCATCAAGAATCTTGAATCTCACCCTTCTGCCGCCTTTCCAAAGCTAGTTTCGTTCAGGGGCACATAGGGGCCCCAAATCACAACAGCTCAAATCAGCGTCCCACCCATCATACAGTTGTATTTGGTATTAAAACTCCATTTAGAACTTATTAGGTGGCTGTTAGCTCATAAAGTCCACAAAAGGAGCTGTACACACTCGCTTCGGCTTGAGAAGCAAGAGAGTCCTGTTCAGTGAAATAAGGGTGTATCAAATTGGTATTTTTGTTGTAAAGAAGAAATCTGGTGAAACATTCTGCCCTGTGACTGATCTGTGTAAAACAACAGAAAGTGAGTTAAAATTGACTCCAAAATCCAACAGGTCACTGGAAGCCATCAACTCAGTGTGTACAGGCTAAAACAGACTGCTTCTACCTTTTAGAGGCTTTCAAGTAGAAATCTCTACATGAGTCCTGTTCAGTGAAATATGGCTGTATGAAATTGGTATTGTTTGTTGTAAAGGTGAGATGTGGTGAAACACTCTGTCCTGTGACTGATCTGGTAAAACAACAGAAAGTGAGTTAAATTGACTCCAAAGTACAACAGGTCACTGGAAGCCATCAACTCAGTGTGTACAGGCTAAAACAGCCTGCTTCTACCTTTAGAGGCATTTCATGTAGAAAATCTCGGAGATGAGCAAAAATGGCTTCAAACTTACAGAAGACTCACAGAGACAACACCATCAAGAATCTTGAACTCACCCTTCTGCCGCCTTTCCCAAGCTAGTTTCGTTCAGGGGCCACATAGGGGCCCCAATCACAACAGCTCAAATCAGCGTCCCCAACCATCATACAGTTGTATTTGGTATTAAAACCCATTTAGAATATTGGTGGCTGTTAGTCATAAGTCCACAAAAGGAGCTGTACACACTCGCTTCGGCTTGAGAAGCAAGAGAGTCCTGTTCAAGTGAAAATAAGGGTGTATCAAATTGGTTTTTTGTTGTAAAGAAGAAATCTGGGGAAACATTCTGCCCTGTGACTGATCTGTGTAAAACAAAAGAAAGTGAGTTAAATTTGACTCCAAAATCCAACAGGTCATGGAAGCCATCAACTCAGTGTAAAGGCTAAACAGCCTGCTTCTACCTTTTAGAGGCTTCATGTAAAGAAATCTACATGAGTCTTGTTCAGTGAAATAGGCTGTAGAAATTGGTATTGTTGTTGTAAAGGTGAGATGTGGTGAAACACTCTGTCTGTGACTGATCTGTGTAAAACAACAGAAAGTGAGTTAAAATTGACTCCAACGTACAACAGGTCACTGGAAGCCATCAATCTGTGTGTAAAGGCTAAAACAGCCTGCTTCTACCTTTTAGAGGCTTTCAAGTAGAAATCTTACTGGTCCTGTTCAGTGAATATGGCTGTATGAAATTGGTATTGTTTGTTGTAAAGGTGAGATTGGTGAAAAAACTTGTCCTGTGACTGATCTGTGTAAAACAACAGAAAGTGAGTAAATTGACTCCAAAGTACAACAGGTCACTGGAAGCCATCAACCAGTGTGTACAGGCTAAAACAGCTGCTTTACCTTTAGAGGCATTCATGTAGAAATCTCGGAGATGAGCAAAAAATGGCTTCAAACTTCCCCAGAAGACTCACAGAGACAACACCATCAAGAATCTGAATCCACCTTCTGCCGCCTTTCCCAAGCTAGTTTCGTTCAGGGGCACATAGGGGCCCCAAATCACAACAGTCAAATCAGCGTCCCACACCCATCATACAGTTGTATTTTGGTATTAAAACTCCATTAGAACTTATTAGGTGGCTGTTAGCTCATAAAGTCCACAAAAGGAGCTTTACACACGCGCTTAGGCTTGAGAAGCAAGAGAGTCCTGTTCAGTGAAATATGGGTGTATCAAATTGGT
>NW_024042691.1:0-29641 GCF_014851395.1 Micropterus salmoides | reverse complement strand
TCCTCACGTTTATATCATGTCTCCTTTTCTTTTTCAACCAGATGCACCAGCAGGGCATCCTGAAGACTGATGACCTGATCACAAGGTTCTTCCGGCTGTGCACAGAAATGTGTGTGGAGATAAGCTATCGGCACAGGCTGAGCAACAGCACAACCCAGCAGCCAGTGCCGCCATCATCAGGGCAAAGTGTTACCACAACCTGGATGCCTCGTTAGGCTCATAGCCCTGCTGGTCAAACACTCTGGAGAGCCACCAACACAGTGACAAATAAACCTTCACAAGGTACCGCATGACTACAAAAGTGTAGCTGATTTATCATCTGTGACAAAATAGTCAAAAATATCCAATATTATCAACAGGACATTATGAAAGTAGTTATTGGTTGTGGTACTGAAAGTCTTTCTACATTGTGGCATCGGGGATGCTGTGTGATTTATGAAGGGCATTTCAACCCAGGTGTGATGAGGTTTATTCTGCTCAGAACAGCAGGGTTACAAAGAAAGCTACATAATCAGCAATGAGCGATGAAGACTTAAGAGACCTTTTGACAGTGTTAACAACTTTGGGTTAAAATCTAGTTTGTAGAACCACACACTCATTTAAATAAATATTGTTGTTGATAGGAAAGCTCTAAACATCATAATGTCTGTTTAACTGTAAATCTTTAAAGTGGCAGAAAAGATAAATGCTTGTCTGCTCTGCAGATTCTGCTGGCAGCCTTTGGCTGGCTGATTCTGATTACCCTATACATTGTTCTAATAGGTGCTAGGTATCGTAGTTGGGGTCGATCCAGGACCATGATGTCCGTCAGACAGAATTCCAACAGCTACCATACCACCGCATTTTCATCATGCTGCTGTTGGAGCTCAACGCCCCCGAACATGTGCTGGAGACCATCAACTTCCAGACACTCACGCCTTCTGGTGAGACATCCTCATGGATCAGTCATATCTAAAGGGTCGCCTTCTGTGTGTAGAGGAGAGGCAGTACGGTTTGGTTTGGCCTCACATATTCCTTTTATCTGCAGCAATACCTTCCACATCCTGAGACCCACCAAAGCACCCGGCTTTGTGTATGCCTGGTTGGAACTCATCTCCATCGCATCTTCATTGCCAGGATGCTAGCGCACACACCGCAGCAGAAGGTATGCAAGAGCAAGCCTATTTATGACATTCAAATCTTGTTAATACCCCATAGTTGTGTTTTTTTGATCAATGAACTGATTTTGTCTTCCAGGGTTGGCCCATGTACGCACAGCTGCTGATTGATCTCTTCAAGTACCTGGCCCCATTCTGAGGAATGTAGAGCTCAACAAACCTATGCAAATCCTCTACAAGGTGCTCTCTCATTGTTCTTTGTTCCGAAATAACAGCTGCCGGTAAACACCAAGTTAGACAAAGTGAAGTCCATGTTTCTGGCAGTAGGAACCTCGCATTTATCATTTGGTTGTGTTAGTGATGCATTGATAGACCGGTACTAAATCATGACACCTAATCTGTCAGAGCTGATTGGGTTGCAATTTATTTTTGATATTGGGAATTACAACTTCATAGGGCTGCTTTTGTAGCTATAGACTTTAGGCTTGTTTCATATTTCAGTTGTCTTGTTAGCAGGCAAATGTTTCCTATTATTATAAAACGTATCATTTTCTATTTCAGGGCACACTGAGAGTGCTCCTGGTCCTGCTGCATGACTTCCCAGAGTTCCTGTGTGACTACCATTATGGCTTCTGTGATGTTATCCCACCCAACTGCATCCAGCTCCGCAACCTCATCCTGAGTGCCTTTCCACGCAACATGAGGCTTCCTGACCCTTTCACACCCAATCTCAAGGTAGAGACAAACAAACGCACACTTTGACGATGCCTACAGAAGCAGGTTTGTTTGAACTTTTGTTTAGAAGACGTTGTCCCATTTAATCAATGTTGTATCAACACCCCGGCTGCAGGTGGACATGCTGAGTGAGATCAACATCGCTCCCCGTATCCTCACCAACTTCACAGGTGTTATGCCTTCCCAGTTCAAGAAGGATCTGGACTCGTATCTGAAGACCCGTTCACCAGTGACTTTCTTGTCTGAGCTGCGCAGCAACCTGCAGGTAGGAGCAGTGTCCATCTCTTTTACATTATTGTTATTATTAGTAGAATATTATTATACTTCAGTAAATGATACGATTTTGTGTTAATCTGTCACCCTCCTATTTTTTTTTTTTTTTTTTTTTTAAACCACTACCCCAGGTGTCTAATGAGCCGGGAAACCGCTACAACATCCAGCTGATCAATGCTCTAGTGTTGTATGTAGGCACACAGGCAATCGCTCACATCCACAATAAGGGCAGCACCCCCTCCATGAGCACTATAACCCACTCTGCACACATGGACATTTTCCAAAATCTGGCCGTGGACTTGGACACTGAGGGTACGTTTATTTATTGCTATCTAAAGAACCAGTTGCAAAAAGCTTGAGCAGAGCACTCATCTGAGGTTTCTGTCGTCGTGTCTTTTCAGGGCGTTACTTGTTCTTGAACGCGATCGCCAATCAGCTGCGCTACCCCAACAGCCACACTCACTACTTCAGTTGCACCATGCTGTATCTGTTTGCCGAGGCCAACACAGAGGCCATCCAGGAGCAGATCACCAGGTGAGACAAACAGTCTGATCTGGATCTGTGTGACTTGATTCATTTCAGCAGAGGAACGCATTGAGTCAACACCGTGTTGAAGTTAACTGCCGTTTAGTTAAATCTTTCTCCTCCTCTTGCAGGGTTCTGCTGGAGAGGCTGATAGTGAACAGGCCTCACCCATGGGGTCTCCTCATCACCTTCATCGAGCTGATCAAGAATCCTGCCTTTAAGTTCTGGAGCCACGACTTTGTGCACTGTGCCCCTGAGATTGAAAAGTAGGTTTTATGTTTGACTCGTTGTTCTTTATGTATGTGTTTTTTTTTTGTTTGTTTGTTTTTTTTCAGCCTGCACAGATGATACTAGTTAGCAGGATAAATTCTAGTTGTTCTCATTTTCACCAGATGTTCACGTCTTACCTCTCCCCTCCCTCATCAGGCTGTTCCAGTCGGTAGCTCAGTGCTGCATGGGACAGAAGCAGGCCCAGCAGGTGATGGAAGGCACTGGTGCCAGCTAGCCTGTGTACCAGCCAGCTCGTAGCCCTCGGGAGAGATGCCGCGGCCTTGACTTTGACCCAGTCCCCCCCACCACACACACACACACACACAACACACCTCTCCTCTTTACTGTTGGCACTGGATAAACTGGCAACCACAGTCATTTGAAATGTGGATAAAAGGACTACTGCTCATGGATCTAAAGAGTTAGATTTTTGTTTATCCCTTGGAATTGAAATGGAGAGAATGGATTGAGACATGTTGTTTAATATACTTTTTTGATGCTTTGATGTAAATATTGGAGGAAAAAAGGGAGAACGGGAGAGTAGATAAGTGAAGTGATCAACGCACATGTCAAATAAAGCGTATCCTGACATGTAAAGACATCTAAACATATTTTCACTCACTACCAAAGTCCTTGGTTTGCTTCCCTCCCGCACAAATCCTTTTTTTCCTGACTTTTGTTTTGCTTTGAGAGGCTGAATGGTAGATGATTGAAGAAGAAGAAGAAGAAGAAAAAAAAGCTGCCTGCTACTTTCATTTAATACCTTTTTATCCCTGAGTGGAACAGGAAGATGGAGTTCAGTCTCCCAGGTGGGGTGGGGGTCTACTCCTGGTGCGTCGGTGTGTTGGTGGAGACAGTTTGCTGATGCTCTGTCCGTTAGAAACTGGCTCTGGAAGTCTCTCCCTGGCACTTGTAAATTGTGCAAAGTGATAGTGACATCGTACCTTGGCAATTTGTACAAAGATCCAAATTGAAGAACAATAGAAGGACCAATACAGCCCATTTTGTAACATTTTGAATGTTTTGTAAATGTATTGGTCCATGTGTTGTATTTTGTAGTCCTTTCTAGTTTGCCTTTAGTTCTTGCTACTTAACTGCAGTATGCATACATACAGAAAATAAAGCATTCAAACTGCAACGCATCTGTGTTCACTCAGGACTACAAGTGTAATAGGATGGTATTTAAATATCAGGTGTTCCAAAAGTAGCTTTTATTTTATTTTATTTTTAGAAACAATTCATATACATTACTCACAAGTTTCCTGACTCTAGGTACAGCTGTTACTGTCTTTATTAATAAAGGTGAAATGTTCCACTGTATTATGTACATCCAGAGAACTGAGTTTTGCGGATAGTCATGTCCACTCTTGGGGGCCAATCTTGGATCCCAGTAATTGCAGTTAAGACACCTGCAAATGAATAATATTCCAATATAGCACAAACGTGGTTGCCCACTATTTGCAAATTCTGAACTTAGTTATCCCTGGTTTATGTACAGTAAGGCCAAATAAACTATCACCTTTATTAGTATGTATTAATGGGAGCAAAACAAGGATTGTAGAAAGTCAGTTTATCAGGAAAAACATTTATTGACTGTATTATGACAACAGGTCATGACTCTGTGAGCTCCATCAGTCTGTACAGGATGCTCTTCTGTCCGCAGCGTACCTGCAGCGCTTTCTGCTGCCTGCTGCTCAGTCCAGCATACGCTTCCTTGTCTTCTATCAGCACCTGCTCGCTGTCCGAACCCTCTCCATAGGTCCTCACAGTCAGTCGGGCCGCTTCATGAATTAGCCGTTTCCACGAAGCCTTTAATCCAGGGAGTCCCTCGTTAGAGAAAGCAAGGGAGATCCTCTCATCATCCTCGTCATCTTCCTCCCAACCTTCATTGTCTTTAAATTCTGAGAACTCCCTGCTCGACATACACAGCACCTGAAGATAAAATGCAAGAGTTTTGTTTCCAACAACATTCATCTCTGACAAAGGGGAATGTGTTTGTTTTTTTCCCAGGTTTTGTAGGGTGAACAGATGTAATTTAAACACCACTGTTTATGTACACCCCTCACCTTGAGCACAGTATGTAGCTCTGTGTCTGTAAGGCAGCCCTGTCTGCCAAAGACAACGGTTGTTTTCTCTTGCATCATCTGACACAGCATCTCCCACTGCTCCTCCACCAGCTGCCGGTCCAAATCGGACTGAATACCTGGGAAGAGGACAGGAAGCACCAAGTAACAGGGTTGTATTTGTTTCGACATCAAATTGAATGTTCTTCCGATGAATCAAGGGGAATTCTAATTAAAAGCGGTCGTCATTGTAAAACTATGAGGCTGGTGTGAAAATAATGTCCAGCTGACGCCCAACTGTGAAATGTTGGACACTGTGACGTGCACACTGGGACAATGACAGGCAATGTAGAATTTAGGCCTGCAAACCAGTGGCATGAAAAAGGTTATAGTTACAACACTGCAGACAATCTGAATATTACGTTCAAGTGCATCCTTTTCAGTGTTGAAATGCTCGACTCCGGTGACTGCACAATGTCGTGTTGCATAATTTAATGATGCTCGGAGCGCACCATACACACCGTAGTAGATGTCGTCTGCTATAATACGTGGACAAGTGAATTGCAGAACAGTCTTGTCGATTACCTTGCGTGGCGACTTTGTAGAGGTTTGTGATGGGGATGTCAGCTGTGTCGTTGCTGTTGCTTTGATACGGCTCCGAGAAGCCGTACATATGCAGCAGCTGCCAGTTGGCCATCTGCCCGTAGGTGTTAAATACCTCCTCGCCTTTATGAATGGGGCGCACACAAACCATCTTCAAACTGTCCTGAGAAAGACGGAGTGTACAAGAAGAGTTGAAATATGCAAATAAGTTAACATTGCTCAGTGGGCAGTTAACTCGCAGCTTAGGTCTCGATGTCAAATATATATACATATACACACACACAGATGAGAAGCTGTTCTAGAAAACAAACTATTAAATCTAGAAACATGAAAAAGTCCATCAGTATTAGTGGAGGTGTCCCCTCACTGGTGTAAACTCCAGATTGGCATTGTGATTGGACACATGGTTAAGCATGTCAGCCATGGGAACCATCATTGGCGGGTTGGGGGCCTTCTCATCCTCATCCTCCTCCTCCTCATCATCATCATCGTCCTCCTCTTGCTGTGGCTCTTGGAAACTACAGGGAAGGGGGAAGACAGAGATCGCAGGGGTGAATTTGGGAGGAGGACAAGGGGAAAAAAAGGTCCATATACTGTATGCTCACTAACCTGTAGGCCATGACAAAGGCCACCAGCTGTGTGTAAAGGTCCAGCGTGTGTGTGTCGGGGTTCCAGAGGTCAGGATGCTTTGCGATGAAGGGAAGGACCACGTCTGTGTATTCCCTCTGGATGTTAGCCAAGTCCGTGTCCACAGCCTCTGGAATACCTGTCCCCCTCAAGAGTCTGTCTCTCTCCTCTTTAGACCTGTACAGATGACCTGGAAGTTACTGGAAAGAAAGCTGGAAATTCCCACTTCAACAACAGATAATTCGTGGGAAAAAACTGTTACAGTACCAACCGCAGAACCGGTAAGACAAGGGATGCCCAGGACGGGGTTGAAACGATGATTTAAAGAGTTTCTTACCAGAACATGGGGTGGTCCAACGTCTTGAAATTGGTCCACAGAGAGAGGTAGGGTTTCCAGTGGGACTGTGATGATGTATACTCATACAGCAGAGCCAGCAATAGGGGAACCCAGCCAGAGGAGCTCTCCAGAGACGACTGCTCTGTGAAGTATAAAAAGGAGGAAAGACAGGTTACAAACAGGAGGATGATGCAGGCTGCTTCAATCTCAGGAAAACGTCTTTGTAATCATTAACGCTCACCTTTCTCCAGCAGGGCAGAGATCTTGGTTGTTCCCTGGTGCAGAAGAGCGGATCTGGGAATGGTGAATATAACCTCCCCTCCTCTATGTGGTCCTTCGCCAGCATCCCATACTCTGCCACTGTTCCCTCTTTACTCACACACACCTAGGGAGAGAGACACCCATCCTTTACATGCATGGCCAATACGGTTAAGAAACTGGAATCAAGCCATTTAAACAAAGAAGGTGCACAATGTTGAACAACTTAAATTAAAATGGCAGGAAAAGACCGAGAGACTGAATAATGAATTACTATATTCTGTGTCAGGAGCCTGAGTGCAGGCTGTGATAACATACCTTATTGCTGAGTACCAAGCCGACTCTGTCGCACCACTGTAAAAAGTTCTGCAGGGGACTGAGCACTGAACCATGATCTACCTGTCAGCGCATGGATAAAAACGTCAATATGATCAGGCACATGTGACCTAGTGCACCTACGGTGTACATGGCTTTACTGTGAAATAGTTCCTCTGTTTAGGACAGAGCCACACTTGTACATACACGTTCCCACACCACGCACAACGTTACATGCACAGAAAACACAGCTAACATTAGTGTAAACACACACAAACAGTACAAGCACTATCATCCTATTTTTTGTTGTTGTTGTTGTTGTTAGAACTGATTAAACTGTAACCTTGGGTCGTTTCGCTTCTGTTGCCATCTTGTGAATGTAATATCCAATCCCGGAACATGGCAGGCTCTGGTACTGGTTAACTACAGTTAGCCTCTAGCTAACTCGAACATGCGCAATCTCAACACGTGGACTGTGGACGAGCATTGGGTTAAGTGTGACACAATCTGTGACTTGTAGGCAGCTAATACGTCAAAGTAACGCAGATTGAGAAACGGCTATGGTTTGGACAGTTTAAATATCGGCCTATAACCAAACAAAATTAAGTGTAGGGGTTTGGTCCAGTACCTAGCTTTAGATGAAGAAAGTTGAGTAAGCAAAATATATTACCATGGATAAATTAGATTATATTGGCTCCAGCGCCCCGCGACCCACACAGGATAAGCGGTTTACGATGGATGGATGGATGGATAAATAGATTATTACATCCACAAATGTCATTTAACGTTACACAGGGGACACTGGGGTCATGTCCCCACCACATTTTGAAAGGTCTGATTTTATCCCCAACACTTTTTGAACAAATGAAAATGCTTTGAGAAAGGTTTATTTGCACAATAAGAAAATTTAATTATGGAAGAAACTAAATGTGCAATGTCCCAAAAAATGTAAGCTAAGAAGAACCAAGCTGCTGATAACTGCATTATATTTCTTTAATGCTCCAAATTTTATGGTGGAGGACCCCCAGACACCCCAGCATTTCCTGTTTCTTCAAAATAGGTTTAAAAATCTTCTGGTCTTGTTCTCCTGCATCGTCACGTCTCCTGACCCAATGTATCATGACGCCCCTGAACGATACCAATTATTTGTCTTTCTGAAATAAGTGCCTAAAGTAGGCGTATTACTTTACAAAACTTAACATTATCCTTTAAAAATACATATCTTTGGTTAAATATACACTTTGATAATTGTTCATAGTATGTTTAAGTTTGTCTTGCACTTTGCGTATCCGTCGTCTGTCTGAAATGTCAGCTGCTTCATATTGGCGATTATTGGGCTATGTGCTGTTATTCCTCTGAACACCACTAGTGGTGTTGTTCAGTCAGACCATCTCTTAGTCTCCAGTCGGCCACATCATCAGTCTCAGTGGTTCTACCTAGACATGAATGTCTAAGTGTAAAGCATATTGGCTCGTTGGTCTAGGGGTATGATTCTCGCTTTGGGTGCGAGAGGTCCCGGGTTCAAATCCCGGACGAGCCCTCCCTTTTTACCATTGGGATTAAGGATCACAAATGCTGGGAATCAGGACCTTAGTTCATATTAAAAACATAAATTTAACATTGTAAGATAAGATAAGATGTTCCTTCAATAATTCCCCTGGGTGAAATTCAAATTGGCACAGCACAATACACAATAATACAATAAAAGTAGAATCAGTTTACATTCTACGTAGATGTATAAATACATACACAGTATACACTATACTAAATATAATAACCGGAAGCCGGTATCTGTCTGTGTCATTGTTTTAAAAGTCCTCCGTGTTCGCCTGTCCACACTAAAGGCCTTTTCACACATATTATTCATATTCATATAGCTGATAAATCTAGTCATGCAAACGCCCTCCGGTTAATGTCCCGGTAACTGTTCAGTGAACACTTATATTTCAGAGAAGTCACAGACGGCGAGGATCAGTCTCTCATCCATCTTCTTTTTGTGCTGCGCCTCGCATAGGCTACAGAAAGTTCAAGTCAATTAAACTTTGGCAGGGGCGGGCGTGTGCGTGAGACGAGCACAACCGCGAAAGGTTCACGGGACTGTCGCAATGCAGACAGTGAAAGAAGTTAATCAGACCCTGCACTGCACTCTGCCCTTGTCCTTGGCAGTGGCTGCAGAGTACCAGAGGTAAGGATGGATTGATGATGGTAGTGTAGAAGTGCACCATCATTGTCTTTTGCAGATTGAACATCCTCAGCTGCCGCAGAAAGTACATCCTCTGTTGAATCATTCAATCACATATGGTCTGATGGGACAGCAGTGGCCCATGATGACAGCTGGCTTGTTGGTCTAGGGGTATGACTCTCGCTTAGGGTGTGAGAGGTGTGGCTGAAGAAGACTGAACAGACCCATGGTCCTCCCACTTGGCAGCCATCTTGCTAATGCTACTTACATGAATGGGGAGAGAGCCATAACTGCACGTTCACTTGTCAAATGGACATAAAAGCTGCATGTATAGAATCACCAGTAAAAACTGATTTTCACCCCAAAATAAGCTTTAAAAATGATTTTCCCCAACAGTTTTACTTCTACTACACATGCGTGGAAGTAGTGGCACATGCGTAGTAGACCCTTATGTCAGTGGAACCACAGGATTGGCTGAATATGTTTCTCGGCTCGGCTGTTTAATCAAACGTTTGGCGAGCTTTAACACAGCATTCTAGCAGGACGGACGGGATAGCTGTCATCTTTGGCGTTACAGGCTTTCCCTTTAGAGTTGTACTGTGGATTCTTCAAGGGACATGTCTCCTCTTAAATGTCTCTGAGAAGAGCCATGACATTCATGATGACCAACAGTCAGATGCATGATTCAACGACTGTTGTTAAAACTGAGATGCCCAACTACCAATCATCTGACACTTGTGTACAGTAAACATACATAAAATTCAACCTCTGAAGGCAGTTACTGCTTAGATACAATAATGGGTAGCTTAGGGTGCTCATATTTCTCTCTTTTGCTCGGTCTGAAAGCAAAGCGGTTGCGCGAATGTCAGCGTGTCTGGCTGACATCTCTCAGTCAGTGTCTGCACACAAGCTCAATCTTGACATGCTGCTCTTCCTTTCAGAAAAGGCATCAGTTTGACTAGATGAGATGAAGAGTTTAATCACATGTGGTCTGATGGTGCAGCAGTACACCCCGGGGATGGCTGGCCAGTTGGTCTAGGAGTATGATTCTCGCTTAGGGTTCAAATCCCAGCCGAGCCCTCCTTATAACCACTGTCGCTGAAGAGCAACAACATTCATGATAGTTAAGTCAGTTGCATGATACTGTGACTGTTGTTAGAACTCAGATGCTCAATCACTAATTATCTGAACTTGCATGTACAGTAAACATATGTGCAATAAAATCACTGAAGGCAAACACTATTTAAATATAAAAACCTGGTATGCTGAGTAGGCAGTATATTAGACTTATCTACTGCAAAAAATGACATTAATGGGCAATTCAAGTGAAATTAGCAAGTCAGCAATGTCACTCTTCAACTGAACTAATAATTGGTCAACCTCAATGCATCAATGGAGATCAAAAATGAGCAAGCCTAAAAATCCAAATGGCAATAAGCTGGAGAAAACACCTGATCTGTAAAAAGTCCATGAGAACTTTTATCTGTGATGAGACTGTGGTGTATAACATATGTGCATTTGACGCATAACAGTTTAACATAGCACTGTAGCAGCTGGATAGAGGATTAGTGACCTTTTAAGGGGAGAGCAGAGGTCAGTGGTTATGTGGAGACTCAGACCCTTATATGGTGTCTAACAGATGTCTACACTTATCCTATAGAACTTTGCTCTTATATGGATTGGTGCCTTAGTTTGCAGACTCAGACCCTTATATGGTATCTAACAGATACCTAAACATGTCCTATATAAGCTGTGTTTTGATGTACAGAGAGACAGAGGGGTCATCGGGCTGGGTCACTCTCCAAGCTGCTGCAGAGCTTGTAATTGATGCTGAACTCCTTGATGTAATAAACTTTCATGATCAAGAACAGTGTCAAGCGGATTTCTTCTCAACACATCGCAGCAGGAAAAGCGGTTAGTCTAGGGATATGATTCTCGCTTAGGGTGCTCATAATTTTGTCCTTTCCTCAGTCTGAAAGCTAGGAGGTAACGCAAAGCTCTGTGTCTGGCTGACATCTCTCAGTGGATGTGTGTCCTCAAGCTCAATCTTGACAAGCTGCTTTTTCAGCGGAGGCATCTGTTTGACTAGATGAGATGTGTTTGAAGAATTCAATCACATGTGGTCTGATGGTACAGCAGGACCCTCTGACGACAGCCGGCTCGTTGGTCTAGGGGTATGATTCTCGCTTAGGGTGCGAGAGGTCCCGGGTTCAAATCCCGGACGAGCCCTCCTTATAACTCTGGCTAAATAAGAGCAAACTCTCGTAGACATGTTCCGCCCCTCGGTAGCCATCTTGCTAATGCATCCGTGCAGTTATTTCCAAGTTGAAACTGTCAAGACGACCAAAGCTTAGTTTAGTTTTTGTCAGAAGACATCGCGACAAACACGTGATGATCTTAAAGAGAATGATGCATTGCTTTATATTAAATTACCCAATGGAATATCCCATCAGGTGCAAAACTGCTCTAAACCAGGGACACAGCCATAGACTGTATATAAAAACACACAACAAGGTGACAACGTTCGCAGGCACGTTGGAGCAGAAAAAACACCAAGCCAAAACAAATTCACTGAGCACATTCGTAAAGGAGGGTCAGAGGCCAGCTATCTAGGTTAAATACAACCAGAATCTGTTTTGTTTTCAGGTGTTGTGGTTTTACTGTTGACACTGAAAGTACTAGGGGTAACGCCCACCCCTAACTCCTCTGTCACGAATTCAATCTGTTCGCATCTGGTCACCTCTGCTCGCTCATCTATTCTCCTCATAGTTCTATCAAACAGAACTGCTTCCACACACTTTGGTTCTTGGAAAGTTTAGCCAAAATATTTTAATTTGAAAACCGATAGAAAGCGGTTGTTGGCGTGGAATAGCACGTCATTTCCACTGCGTTGTCGTCATGGGTTGTCACGCAATCCAGCTAGCTCATTAGCCGGCTAGCTCATTTTAACCAGAATCCAACACTTGCAGTGGAGTCGGAGGCCAGGTAAGATTGTTTGCACAAAAACAATGATCTCGTTTGTTTTTGTGTCTTCGGTAGTTTTGAGTTGTTTCCTGTCGGCGGCATTAAAGTGTTGAACGTTATCTAACGTTAGTCATGCTAGGCTTGCAAGGAAATGAAGGCAAACATATACCGTTAGGCGATTTTATTTCTTCCAAATGTTCGATTTTGAACTTTGTGTTAATGCAGGTGTTACGATATGTTAAAGAGCCATGTCCTTTTATTGTATAAATGATATTCTTGTATAGCAAACGGCGGGGAGATTAGTCAGATGAACAGCTTTAGCTTGCCACTCCTTGTTGCTAGGCAACATGACTCCACTGGAGCCTGAGATAAAGCCTGTAATTACATTAGTGTAGCAAAATCACGCATTGCCACGGCATGCTGCTTTGCTCATGTGCCTGTTTAGTCAGTCTCCAAATGCCCGAAAAGAAGTGAAATAATACATTGCTGTCGCTGTCTGTCTGCGTGTCTCTTCTTGGCTCTTGTCTGATTAGGGATATACAGTAGGCACTATGTTGGTCCCCATATTCACTCTGAAGCTGAACCACAAGATCAACCCTCGCATGGTGACTGTTGGGAGATTTGATGGAGTCCACCCATGCCTTACAGCTGCCACACAGGCTGGAAAGGTGAGGGAAGTTTGAACTGTTCCAACATAATAGTGGCGAATTCTTAACATTCATTCATAGCATGGTCGTTGTCTTGAGTACATGATAATCCTTCCTTACTTTATATATAAATATTTATACTCTTCTGTTTCTCTTTATAAGGTTTTTATCCACAACCCGCATGCTCGTGGTCAGAGGCCTGTGGCTCACCGACTGAGCCAGAGCACCCAGGACTCAGACATCTCTCTGCTCAACATCAACCAGGCAGTCACTTGTCTGACGGCAGGAACGCTGGGACCAAACACCACTGGGGACACACTGTTGGTGGGATCCCAGACCAACCTACTGGCCTATGATGTCCATGACAATGCTGATATTTTCTACAGAGAAGTGAGTGGAGCTGAGGAGAATAAGGGGAGTGATAACTTTGGATGTAATGGTGGATGCTACCACAAATGGAGTTTTTAAGAAATACTAATTACAATGAAAATATTTGCAGCATAGATGTAAACACTTTTTCTTTTAAATGCATACCCGGGTCTTTCCACCCTGTCTGATTCATTAATTTTATTCATTTAAGCACTCAGCTCCCTAGTATTCCTCAAAGTATTTGTTTTTAGCAATGTTGTGGTGTAAAATGTCCAACCCCCCCCCAAAAAAGTGTCTAGTGTTTAGGGTACTAGGGTAACACTAGAGTATTACCTTTTTAATTCACGGTATGCTGGATGGAAGCGATAGTGGGCACTTGTGTGTTCCTATTTGACCTCATGATTGCACTGTTGTCACTATGTCACTATACAGACACGATGAAAAAGTTTGTTTATATTAGCTTACTGTCACAGTAACATGATGGTGCAGCACCTGGGTGTCAGGTATAGTGCAGAGCAGCACTTTCTTTGATGACAGTAATGCTGGAAATAAAGATATATCTAATGATAATGATCGAAGGATTTTGGTTTTGTGCCGTTTATGAATCTGATTATTTAAAAGCAGAACTTGAGCATGACAATGATGTAGCTAGCACACATGACAGGAGCTTTGAAAAGGACAGTGGTCAAGATAGCCCACGTAGCGGCCCCAAGATAAGTTAGAAAAGAAGTGCCACAAATACACAAAGGTGATGGATGCTCTGAAAGTCTTTTGTTTGTCCTGAAACAGACGTGCTTTTGTTGAGGATCTGTTTCTGTTGTTTCTGTTTCTTCTGTGTGGGTGTAGGTGACGGATGGGGCGAATGCTATTGTGTTGGGGAAACTCGGGGACATCCCGTCTCCTCTTGCCATTATTGGAGGGAACTGTGCCTTACAAGGCTTTGACTATGAGGGCAACGACCACTTCTGGACGGTAAGAAAAGCAATATAACACACAACTCATGATATAGTGACACTTACATGAAATTTTCCCAGTGATTTCTGAAACTGAATGTTGAAAACCTTTAAGGTTTAGCCATTAGTCCTGAGCTTGTTGTTAATAGCATATTTCTGTATACCCAACCATATTCTAGCCACTAATTAGACAAGAACATTTGCCCAATGTATTTGATTAGGCCTATTCAATTTACATTAGTAGATAACCATATTTTTGTATCTACGATTATTTTCAATCCATGAATGAACATTCCTTCAAATGGCAGAATCAGCTAAATTAATGTAGTCATGAACTATTTTGTTATTAGGTAACTGGAGATAATGTCAGATCTCTGGTGCTCTGTGACTTCACTGGAGATGGGAAAAATGAGGTAAGTCTCAGCTGGCTGACAGTCTGATACACATGCTGTGTGGCCTCTCTCTTGTTTTCTATATCTCTCTACTTCAACAGTGTTTACAGTTGTGTTTGAACTATAGCCATGAGTTAAATGAAAGATTCATTCACATTAATATGGTAATTTGTTCATTAAAAAACACGCTGTCATCTATTGCATATTGTGTTTACAGCTCCTGGTAGGATCGGAGGACTTTGACATCAGGGTATTCAAAGAGGATGAGCTTGTGTCTGAAATGACTGAAAATGAGGTATGGATTTCACTCTTTTTAAGCTTGTTGACTCCAGAGAAAATCTATACTGACAACAGTGTGCCTTTTAAATGCTTTAAATTATGTTTTATACAGGGAACAGTGCCGCAATTATGATTTGTAATCTCATTACTACTCTTATCTTGTGGATTATCATATCTGTCTTGTGGTCTACTGGAGCAGAGTAATATTTTTGACAAGACATGCTATCCCTCTGTCCTTCTCCATATAGACCGTAACATCGCTGTGCCATATGCATGGCAGCAGGTTTGGCTATGCCCTGGCTAATGGCACGGTGGGAGTTTATGACCGCACCGCCCGCTACTGGAGGATTAAGGTACCCTCTGGTTTTTCTACTGACAGCTTCAGCTCTGTCCCTCCCTTCTCTATCTGTTGTCATGCACACTGTCCGATGATTTGTTACATGTCCGGAACGATTTGAACCAGCATGAGCATGATATTTTAACACTCCGCACTCTTTAGGAGCTATATATACAAACACACATGTTTTTCTCCCCCCATTCAGTCCAAGAATCACGCAATGAGCATCCATGCCTTTGACCTGAATGCTGATGGGGTGGTGGAGCTTATCACTGGCTGGTCCAATGGAAAGGTCAGCACACAACATGGCAGGCTAGAAACAGCCTGTCACACTTGGGACATGGGATATGTCACAACACAACAGATCATTAATTTCTATTGTATCTCTAGCTTCTCTTTTGTCTTTGATCACATTCGACTTATATTTCAGATTGATGCTCGTAGCGACCGCACAGGTGAGGTCATTTTCAAAGACAACTTCTCCTCTTCTGTGGCTGGAGTGGTGGAGGGAGACTACCGGTTGGATGGACAGAAACAACTTATCTGCACCTCCGTAGAGGGAGAAGGTATGTTGTTTGGATGTGTGTGCCTGTATGTTTTCTGCGTGTGCGTATGCATATGAGAAAACATGTTGGAACTGGTTGAATTTTAATGTGTGTCAATGTGTGTGTTCCTGGATAAATGCTTTGACAAAAATCTATTGCTGTAAACTAAATACAATTGCCCCCAGCAGGATCAAAAATGTCCAATTCCTCAATACTTCAGTTAATGTATTGATTCCACACAAAAACAAAAAGACAAAATTCCTGTTAGTGCAGTTGAGACAAAGCATGCAAACATGCTAATGGTGATTTGGGAGAATTGACCCTTTAAGTTTGGATTAGGATCTCATCAATGTAAACGTGTGTATCTTGTAGTCCGTGGTTACCTGCCAGCCAGTAAGGACCTTAAAGGAAATCTTATGGACTCCAGTGCTGAACAGGACCTCATTAGAGAGCTCAGCCAGCGCAGACAGAATCTGTTGCTGGAGCTACGCAACTATGAAGAAAATGCCAAGGTAACATTTATTCAGTAATTTATTCATTTATTATTTAGTTTAGTGTAACATTTTTTTTCAATGTTATTTCTTAATTGCTTATGCCTCAAAAGTATAGATAATGGGTATTATTCCACACGAACTTGCTTTTATGACCAGGACAGTGATATTTTGAATTTAATTACTTATTACTAACATGGACTTTGCCTCAGACACCTCAGACTTTGCCTCAGACAGCTTAGGGAAGAAGTCTTGAGGGTATCTGAAGGCTTCCTTCCAGGAACAAAAACTGTGTTACATAATGTAATCAGTAATTTATTTATTTATATCATACGTGATACCTTTTGGTTCTTGACAATAGGGCTGGGCAATAAAACAATAATGATAATTATCACAATATAATTTTCCTCAATAACAATATTATAAATGTTCAAAACATATCGTCAGTAAATATTTGGTTTAATTAATTTGAATATATTCATCTTACCTTTGAGATTGTCATTATAATAGGCAGCATATTTATCTCACACTGGGATTCTCATGCTTACACAAAAGCGGCTTGCCATAATGATTGCCAGCATCACCCTTAGGCCAAAAAACTGAAAAAGCCATGCAAACGTCTTAACACTTTCATGTTCACTTCAGGTCACTCATTTGATTGATTCTTGTAATCTGTTTTTGTTTGAAACACTTTACATTTTTTTTTATTATATTTTAGCCATATCCCTGTTTGTTTCAGAGATAATAGACTTCATATAAATCATCG
This sequence comes from Micropterus salmoides, assembly GCF_014851395.1. Classification (NCBI taxonomy): domain Eukaryota; kingdom Metazoa; phylum Chordata; class Actinopteri; order Centrarchiformes; family Centrarchidae; genus Micropterus; species Micropterus salmoides. The sequence goes on along the minus strand of NW_024042691.1, from coordinate 12,613 downwards.
CAGGATTCTTTGTTGACATTTGGCTGTACATTGTATGTGCATCAACACAAACTGTACATTTGTTGCAGGGTGTGTCAGAGACAAACAGTGGGATGGGTGTCATACCAGCCAACACTCAGCTCCAGACAGCACTGTCAGTGAGACCTGCTGCAGAGGCCCAAAAGGCCCATGTAGAGCTCAGCATTTCAACACCAAATGGTAGAGTGTTTTAGCACTTACGTAAGAATATCAAGCATGTCAAGGACTGACTGAATTCTCATATGTCCTTCAATCTCTTATTTATCCTCTCCAGAAACCATTATCCGTGCAGTGCTCATCTTTGCAGAGGGGATATTTGAGGGGGAAAGCCACGTTGTCCACCCCAGCGCCCAGAACTTGTCAGGCTGTGTCCGAGTCCCCATTGTCCCCCCAAAAGACATACCAGTAGATCTGCACATCAAAGCCTTTGTTGGAGGGAAAACTAGGTGTGTAAGACAAGTTATCATATAATCGTTGTATATTTCATCCCATGTAATTAACCTCTACTTTGTTTTCTGCCCCCCACACTGCCTTCTTTGCATTTCCTTTCTTTTCCCAGTACCCAATTCCACGTGTTTGAAATCACTCGGCAGCTGCCTCGTTTTTCCATGTATGACATCACAGTTGAACCCTCAGCCGCTCTGCCCACTGGAAGGGTCGCCTTCAGCATCAACGACCGACCACAGCGGGTAGGCTGTCGATGTGTCTTTCAAGAAGACAGAACAATGGGATATGTGCTTCTGATTAGTCAAACAGCATGTTCAAGCCAATAACATGCTGAGATATGTATCTAATTGTTTACATGTGCACACGTTTGTGTGTGTGTGTGTATAGGTGGTGATGTGGCTGAATCAGAACTTCCTGCTTCCCGAGGGAGTAGACAGTCCTGACGTCACTTTCAATTCACTAAGAGGAGGGGGACTGTTGTCCATCAGCATGGCCAGCAATGGACAGGTACGAATAAGACAAAAACAACAACAACCGCAATAAAAAATACATTGAATAAATTACGACAATGATGGACATTAAAATCTAGTATTTAAAGATAAAGGGTTTGCATTGTGCATACTTAAGCTAACTTTTTTTTGTTCTCATAAAGGGAAATGTGAATATGTAAATCATTTACATATACACTACCTTATCATGAATAAGCAAAACAGATATGTTAATTTGCACAAAGTTCCAATAGCCCATGGCATTTCCTTTTAAAGCTACTAAAATTAGTCAGTTAATTAATCTCTAATCTGCCCAATCAGATCACTCTGAGAACCGACGACATCGACCTGGCGGGAGATTTGGTCCAGTCACTGGCCTCCTTCCTGGCAATCGAGGACTTGTCAGCAGAAGCAGACTTCCCCGGATACTTTGAGGAGCTACGCAGTACACTCACTGAGGTTTGGCCTTAATCAGATTGAAACCTGTCAGAAACAGTTTTCGCTGTTTATTCTACCTTCTGTCCATTGTGATGCGCACATTGACTTTTATGACTACGACTTTGACTACAAAGTGGAGAAAGTCAGGGAGCACATGAGGAATCACTTTTGTTTTTTTGTCCAGAAAGAGAATTCAGTGACTCCGGTTTGTTTTGAACGCGAGCTAAAAGTTAGGAGAGAAGTATCATTGAGTCGACGCAGCAGAAAGTTTAATATTGAGTCTGAAATGTCTGTGTGCTAGGTGGACGAGTTCCATTCCGTCCACCAGAAGTTAACTGCAGCTATGGCCGACCACTCCAACTACATCAGGAACATGCTGGTGCAAGCAGAGGACGCTCGCCTTATGGGTGACATGTGAGTGGTCACAATATGCATACAGTACCCCTTTTATATAGTGACAGTAGTTTAAACTGCTTTCATTTATAATCCTTGTATGTAAAATACAGGCAACACATCAGCAGACATATTTACATGTCATAGTGTACAGTCACATTTCTCAAATCATCCTTAACATTTGCAAAACAGTAAGTCCATTTCTCGAAACAGGTCGTACAAACAGCACCACATAGTGGATTACCTGCAAAAGCCCATAATTTGCTCAAACTCATTAGTCTACCTCTCAAAAGTAAATATCAGTGAACCTGACTAATCCTTGTGTCATTGTTTACAAAGAAGATAGTCAGAATCTTTAGCTATGTTGTGAATACAACAGTGTACTGCAAACTGTGGGTATGGTTTTAATGACGATGATGGGGCAATGAGGCACTTTTTCTCTCCGACATATTTCAATTTCAACGGTATGAAGTTAAACATTGCAAGAGATTGGACAGGATTCACAGTTACACTTTGTTTTGTGCTACACATTTGATGACGGAGCATGTCATTGTGATACATAAAAGAAAAAGACAAGACAGCACTGCATAGCACAATGGAAAAAATTTACAAGTTTATAAATGTAATAATGGGAAACACCTCTTAAGAGTTTTTCTCAATCACTTTGGCACAATCGTCGAACTTTGTTAAACTTTGTGACTATTTATATGAACATAAGGTCAGTTGTTCACATGACTATAGTATTTTATAATTGCTTTGGCACAAAATGCACTGAGGAAAACCTTCAGATCAAATTACTTTGCATTTGTTTGCTGTTGAATCATATTTCTCTCAAATGCAATTATACACATGTACATTGTGTAAATCCCTACATGCTAAATAGAGCGACCAAAACTCACAATAACCTGTCACGCATTATATAAGATGCATAATTAGTTATGTAATAGTGTTGTTAAAGTTGTCAGGAAGACTCAGGCTAGATGGGGAACAATTTAATTTCCTCACAACTTAGCGCAACCAAACGCAACTGCTGTTCAATTTACAGCATACTGCAAGGGTAAGACTCAGTGTTATAGCTGTGGAATATTGAGCATGCAGAGACAGACGGTGACAAGAGTCTGCCTGTGCAAGAGGTATGGTGAGGAGGAGAGGGGGGCACAGAGGATGACGAAGAGCCTGAGAAAGGCTGAGATACAGGCAAAAATTACAGACCATGTAATCAACTAAGTAAGACAGAGGCTGGTCGAAGAGTGCAACCTAATCTGGGCCGGTCCACAGTGTCGTCAAATAAATGTTTTGTTGAAAGTATAGTGTGTGCCATGGCTGGCATCAAGTCAGCTGCCTAAGAATACAATGTTAGCAATTGGACAGTATTACATAGTGGGTAGTTATCAACCTTTGAGAGTGCACTGTCTGTCATTTGACAAGATGTCTTTGCATTTTGACTGTCTTGGTCTAAGCAATGATAAGAGAACCAGTATAAAACATTGTAATCAACATGACATAAGCAACTGAGAAATAGAGGAAACAGCAGACAGTTGTACATAATCAGTTGCATAAATGTGTCAAAGCATTTTGTTCAAAAGTATGAGAAATTGCTTTTATGATGTTCACAAGTGACGAGACGATGTGGAGGTTGAACATGTAGTTTTGAGAATTTGAGTTCTGATCTGAAAAATGTACCAGGGCGCTTGAGAATAATTGAAATAACATTTCTGATGGTTGGATGCCATTTAGGTCAGCCACTTACAGAGCCGTGGTATTGTGCCAGCTTGTTTAAGAGCATCAAAAAGAGAGCGGCATCATTACTGCATCATGTTACTGGGCTTTTTCCACTATGATAATTCCAGATGTCTGCTGTGAACACGGTCGATTGGATTGCAAAAACTCTAACTACTGACTTCTGAAACAAAAGAGCAATTGTTATCAAAAACATGAAGAACACATACAAATAGTTGCCAGTTCATTATGTATCTGGCTAAAACTAATGCAGCAGTCTTCCTACCTTCATGAAGGTTATAATGTTAAGCATATATTTCACCATAAGTTGATAAGACTGATATATATAGTCTTTTTTTAACGTAGGACCAACTCACTCTTCATCTTTCTCTCCCTCTCTTCCCAATACTTTCTCTCTGATTTTCTCTCTTGCCCTCTGTAGGACAACTACAAAGAAGCGTTACAGAGAGCTGTACGACCTAAACAGAGATCTGATCAACGAGTATAAAATCCGCTCTAACAACCACAATGCACTACTGGCCTGCCTCAAGTCTGTCAACCAGGCCATACAGCGGGCTGGTAGACTCAGAGGTAGGCCACTGTGTGTGTGCGTGTGAGTGCATGTGTATGTGTAAGATACACTGTAAAAACCACAATTCCTTCACAACAGTATTGTATGTGGGCTGGCTGGCTGGCTTTAAGTCAAGCCTGTTGTGTAGGAGAGAGTGGATGTGCAAGTCAGGGATTGTCTGGGACAATCAATATTATTGTAGGTGGGTAGTTTTTTGGAATGTAGTGCATGTGTGTACCTGGATTCAGGTATGTTTCTTCTCTCAAGTCTTTGCCAGCACAAATTTATTTAGCTCCAAAGCTTTTGCACATTAGTGAATATTAAAAGCTTTGCTGATGTGGGTAAGGGACTACATATATATTTTTTAATTTAATTTATTTAAATCACAGCACTGTTAGAGTGCTTGCAAAGAATGTGAAATATCTGTGTTTATGCACTGTCTGGTCACAAAAAGCAGTCTGTTTGTTAAATCATATTATTAACATGGTTTAAGCCAGTTTAATGCTTTGGAGAGTACTTGAGTATGGCTGGAAACAACCTTTTTTGGTAACAATATGTAGCGTATTAGGTATGAAAAGAGTTTCGTCTTAGCAGGGAAACAACACTCATGACATGACATGTTGCCATTTTTTTATGCTGTCTTCTTTAGATGTGGCTGGACTGTAGTGGAACTGGCACAACCTCTGGTTAAAAACATATTGCTTTAAAACATTAACAAGCAAATTTCTGCAAATTACTCACATTCAGCCATTAAAACATTTATTTTGTCCATGACAGTGATGCAAGTAACATCAATAATATGTATTCAACAGTAATAACAAAGTATGTACTATGTAGGGAGATCTAGGGATGTAGTCAACCAAATAAATCTTGGTCGACTGAAATTCTACCTACTCTTTGACCATTTGGTCAATGAGAGGGGGATGTTAGATCTAGACTTCAAATGAGACTTAACATTCACACACTTTCTCTTGACTGTCCCTCAATATTACAACATTAGTTCACATCGCACAGCCTGTGCCCCACAACTTCTTAACGCCAAGTTCAACAGGCTAACCTACAAAATCAACAGTAAATGTGTGTTATGTGTTGTTACATCTTGCATACCTGTCTCGTCTCCTCATATTAATCTGTCTGTCACTGCTCCCCCTTGTCTTCAGTGGGTAAGCCCAAGAACCAAGTGATCTCTGCCTGTCGAGACGCTATCAAGAGCAATAACGTCAATGCACTCTTCAGGATCATGAGAGCTGGCACTGCATCCTCCTGAGAGTAGAGGCAGCGGGAATGCAGAAATGGACAAACGGATTGGAATGAGAACGACGGTCACAAGCACAACTGATCAGTACTGTCATGTTGAATGAACTTCGCCTGTTTTAAACACTGCACCAGCAAGGGTGTCTCACCAGTGAGATGAACATTTTGAAATGAAAGGCAGAAGACACTAAGACTGTGATTTGGGGACGCCGTTGTAGCCTTAATCTATCTTTTTCCATGATTTAGGAATAAGCAACAGCCTGGCAGCAACATTTGGCACCAGCTCCATAATACTTTTACTGCTAGCTCACGGAAATAAAACGCTCACCACAGGCTTAGTGCACTGGTAATCATCCATCTCAGTCTAGCTGTGTGGCTGTTTGGAAGAGCTTGATTTAGTGCAGTTACAGCTTAGGTAGATAATTGTCAATATGAATGTAGGAGTCAGCAGGCAAGAGCGACACAAGAGCTGCGACGCTCCCCATACTGATTCTCCAATGCAACAGAACAAAGATGGCCTCAGTACAGTGAGAAAATTTAATTATTTGATCGGAAATATTCAACATATTGCTGCTGTCTGAAACTCGTGCAAAACAAAGTTTGTGTTTTTCTCCAGTTACACGCTCACATATAGTGTGATAGAATCAGTACTTAAGAGTTAAGAAAGAAAGAGTTAAGCCTAATGTCCGATGAACATACTAGAGGGGTTCCCGGGTGATGTTGCACATGTGTCTAAGAGATGTTTAAACTTCAGAAAAGTCATCCAAACTGTTTTCCCCAAAGACACGAGGGTTTAGAGAAAATGACTAGCTGCTGGATCAGCATCCTGAACTGTTTAATTCAGCTGATGCAGTGATGTTTAGAGAGAGCACAGCTGGAGCAAGACAGACAGCAGCTTCCTGCCAGACAGTCGTGCCATTGGAAGTCACTGGTGGCCCTGATAGTTGTGTGTCAGGTCGCTCAGACTCAGGTCTCTGCTCCCAGCTGTTGTGTGTTTGTGTGCTGTTTGTAGCCAAAGAAAACTCTTTTAAATTAATGAATGTCACATAGGACCAGTACTGTGTGTTGAACTTGTTTACCTTTTGTAGATTGTACACAGAGATTGTAAATGTAAGTTTGCAGAAACCATCACTAAATGAACATGTGTTTTAAAAGGTTGTGTAACCGTTATTGTTGCAGTTTTATAAGGGCATGATGTCATTCTCAGACAAGTTGGCTCGCTCAGCTGTTTATTCTGAGTGTACCGCTGATGGATTTGAACATGGAAGTTAGAATTAGTGTGTATTTGAAAAGTATCTGGTGTTGTAAGAGTCCAGTTTTCTACCACATACGCCTCTTCTCAAAGACAGCAGCACATAACGGTGAAAAGAAAGGGGAATAAAGTTAATATTAATCATTTTGTATAACTTTAAATAAAAAACATTAATGTGGTGTTTTTGGAAACTTATGGATCCCATCTAAAATGTAAGATCAAGTTCTGCAAGAGAACAAAGCCTGGCGGCACAGTATGAGCTTAAAGTGATGGGACATTGCTTCCAGTTTTTGGACATACATCAGCAATGTAGGCTGGGCTGCTTATTATTCTGGAGGGTGTTTACAAAAGTCTCTCCTCTCTTTTCTTTCTTCTGCTACCATCCTCCCCAGTTGCTGTGTTGGCATCTGGCGTGAAGTTGCTTTGCGCGAGTTTACGTCACGTGGTCAGTTTGAAGCATGAAGATGCTGCGTTCAGATGCTCTTCGTTAGCTCCCTCTTCTGGCTACCAGCGCATAGTCTCATATCTAGTAGCTACATCTAGCAACCTACTTTGGATTGACAGACTAATGAGGTAACAGTGGGGAATTCAAATTCAAATATTTGTCAGGCAAGATACGACTTTTGTGATTTATATCAAAATTATGTGATTTGTGATTTATCAAATCGATTTATATATATATATATATGTGTGTGTGTGTGTGTGTGTGTGTGTGTATGTTGGCGTGGTGATGGTGCAGTGGATAAGACACATGCCTTTGGTGTGTGAGACCCGGGTTTGCATCCACTGTGAGACACTTAACCCCTAGTTGCTCCAGAGGCGTGCGACCTCTGACATATATAGCAATTGTAAGTCGCTTTGGATAAAAGCGTCAGCTAAATGAATAAATGTATTCCTATTTTATAATTGCTCATAATTGTTCACAATGTTGGTTGTGGTAACAAAAGTCACTTTTCTCACCTGTTTTACACAGACGTTAAAACTGACAACAAGCAGTATTAGTATTTCCTGAATATCTGAGCCCATATGAAGAAAACTCATTAACTGTAATGTTTTCAAAAATGAATTTGTACTTTTCAACACATTTCGTTGATAGTAGAGATATTTCCCACAGCACTTGAAGGCAACCATGAGCGCAGCTCATACACACGGGCTCAGCGCCAGGAAAACTCTTCTGTCCTACCTCGCAGACTCATGAATACAGCATCTGGACAGCCCTCTCCTCTCTTTTCACTGGATCGCTGTCTTTGGAAACTGGAAATCAGTTTCCTCTGTGTGTTCGTGTGCAGAGTTGAGCCTGTCTGTGTTGCACTTTCAGGCATCCACGGCACAGATGTTTTCACTTTGACCTCCTCCTCTGTCTTGCCTGGTAAGTATGAATGATTTACATTAATGAGGGGACATTTCACACGTATTATGATTATAAAGCCAGGCTTGTTGTTGATAGGCTACTGCACGATATGCGGAATATATATATATATATATATATTGAGATATTGGTTCAGCCTGCTTTCTGTTTCTGTGTTAATTGCGCGAGAGGTTTGCGACAGTATCGGTCGCGCTTGTCTGGAATTTGTGCTCTGTGACAGAGTCAAAGAGCTGATTAAACTGTAACATATATACAAAAGCAAATTTTCTATGTCAGCAATAATGGGTGACTTTCAGGGATATGAATGTTGGGACACGGTGTTCTTTGAAGAAATAGTTGGTAGCTACCCTCATCATGTTTACTTACATAAAACCCTCCCCCTCCTAAAAGAAGTTTTGAATCGGTATGTGACTCAAGAAATATACACACATATTACATATTAGAGATTTGCTACTTGATCAGCAAGCAATAGCATATTGTATTACTTTAAATTCATGACATGTTTGTCCTCAAGGAGTTACTACTTTGACCAGCTGCAGGCCCTATGTTCAACTATTCACTATTCAACCAAATGTAACCAGTTTTAACAAAGATGCTAATATCTGTGTGACCTCCAAATTACCAAAACCATGCTGTTGAGAAGTAAATAAGCACTGTGGATGGGAAAGTAGATGATTTGAGTGTCTATTCTTCTCTACACTGCATCATATTTGCCCTTTTTTTTGCCACAGGGACATATTTAAGAAGAATCTGCTGAATTGATTTATGCCACAAAGGGAGATTATTTTATTGCATTGCACAAGATGAGAGAGGGCTTCAAAGTAGACAACCAGGCCAGTTTATCTTCCTTAGTAGAGCAAAATAATGGAGGAAAGGACAAGTGGCAATATCCTCATTGTAAAAAGAAGCACCAAAGTTGATGTAAATTGTGTTACATTGCAATTCCCAGTTATTTCCTGCCTGTTGTCCCTGTTTGATCCCTGATTGTTGATGTTTTGTTGTTGGTGTTGTCTAGAATGCCCCCGCCCATTTGGTGCCCTTAGAAGAAGGGGAGGATGGAGACAGACAAGATGGCCATCCACTGATATGAGTGATACAGGACCAACTCACTCTTAGTTACTTTTCACCCAGTGCAACAGTACATGCCTGACCACTAAGAGAAAAAAGAACAGCAGGGATGTATTTTTACAGGATACAGTTTGAGGTGATATTTAGCACTGCAGTAAAGAGCAGCAAGGAAAATCACCACATATCTTCATCAAATAGAGGATCAGCCTGCAAACCCAAATTGTCTCCTAGCTGTGGATTGGTCTCAACAGCTGTCTGAAAAGCAGCATGAACTGCAGCGGCCCCTTTCCAGTGCATTCCTGTTCAATACCAAGCTGAAGTATGTGTCTTCAGAAGATGCTGAGGAAGATGGTGACCATGAGGAGGATCCTCCACGTGAAGGGAGATGTGATTTGCACGATGCTGCTACTGATACTATTCTGTCTGCTGCTCTATGCACGCCAGGTGAGGATGGAACCACTCACAGCATAGGAAGGGTTAGATCAAGATTTTGTACATTTCTAGACAATATAACCCCCTCCTTCTTGAAAAGTACTTCCTCTTACCATGTTCCATCAAATCCCACCCATGTTTTCCAGGTTGTGCTCTCCTCTGGGTGGGACAGACCTGTGTGGAAGCTAGAAGTTCATGGCTCTACCAGCTCCAGCAGGACCCTACTGGGCGCCAGTGGGGCCAAAGTAATCCCGGAGTCTCCAGTGGTATGACCTGATCTAATTCAAGTTAATAATAATGACAATTTGTTAGTCTGGCCCTTATTTATAAGATTAGGGAAGTTCACATCCCATATAAGTATATGATGCTCTGTGTGCTGTATGTACATGCAGAGTGCATTAATGTATGTACACACAGTATGTTTGTGTTTATGTTTGTGTGATTGTCCATCTGTGCTGATTCACAGAGGCACACATTTCATCATGAACCATGAAGAGATTAACAAAGTGAAACAATATAAACAGAAATGAGGATACTATTTTTCTATGTCGTGTTTTTTCGCTTTCATATTTCTGTTTATTACTTTGATGTTCCGAGAAGCATTTTTGCAGATACATTGATACATTTGCTCATTAAGATGACATTTACATGTTATAATCATTATATCAATTATATCATTTCTCCTGATTACCAGTTCACTCCAGACCTTCAGAGCCACAGCTGCCTCTCTGCAAGCCCCAGGACAAGTCTAAACCTCCTCAGGCCAAGTCCAAACCTCAGGTCAAATCAAAGGGGAAATCCACGTTGCGACGGAAAAATGTTGTGCCGACTAAGGCGGCTTGCAAGGCCCTTCCCACAATGCCACCATTTGACTTTGAAGGCTATCTGAAGAAAAGGATAACAGAGACTTTAAGCTGCTCATAGACCAGCCAGAGAAATGTCACATCATAGGAGCAGACAAAGAAGAAGGAGGAGGAAGTAAAGGGTCTACTAAGCCTCCCTACATGCTCATTGCAGTAAAATCTATCGCTGCAGATTTTGATAAACGTCAGGTAAAATATGCCATGTTGTATGTAGGCCTTTGCCTTTGTAAATTAGCTGTGATTCACTACATAAATTAGGCTGTATTCTTTTGTACAATACAGTTCAAGGTTTCTTTTAAGTTTAAAGTTGCTAAGTTAAAGCAGATTGAATTGCTATTGCTCCCTCAGCATTATCGCCTAAGCTGAGATCTTGTTGTTGCTTGTTGTTCCAGCCTTTACTGTTTTAGTTCACTCTCACTGCAGTGTTGTTTTTCAGCCGCAACCAGCAGCTGTTCATTAAAATGTTCTGATAAAAAATTAACTGCCCAGCACTGAACAGAAGACAGGCAAAATTAGCAACTAGCTTGTGAACACAGTGGATCATTTAGTAGCTAAAGAGCCAGATATTTCCCTCAGGGGATGGTGGAGACCAAAACCAGAGCTAAAAATAGAACAAATGTTGGACTTACAATTGTCTGGTGGACATAAACATATCTCCAAATGTTGCTCCGTGTCAGCTCAAAATGTAAATACGTGATTGTTTGCTAATGTGCTGCTCACAATTGGGCATATGAAAGCAGGTTTAACTTGAAGGGGACCAATTATGCTTTTTCATATTTTGTGGCATTTCTATAATGTTACAAACTCAGATGTTCATGTTAAACATAACCAAAGCTTCAAATGAGGTAAAAGTATTTAAAAGAAATCCCTGTTAGCCAAAACCTCAGAAATCCCCCTGTTCTGAATGCTCTGTTTTAAACAGTTTTTTTCTACCAACGGCTCAGAATGATGTCATTCCGAGCTGGATTTCCATATATGTCATTTGCTCCAGGCAGAGAATGCTGCCCACGCCACAAAGGAACATGCAGCCCCAACCCTGTGGCAACCTTCAATCTCAAAACGTTTTGCACTGGTTTGCAATGTTTTCAGATTGAACGACTTGTTTTCCTTGGTACATTTTGTCGCCGCTGTACTCGCCCCTGGTAAGGCAAGGCAAGGCAAGTTTATTTGTATTGCACATTTCAACAACAAGGCAACTCAAAGTGCTTTAAATCAGACATAAAAGCAACACAGGAAAATTGAAAAAATAAAACACATTATAAAACCAGGATAAAAAACAGGGTAAAACAGGACAGTAAAAGTTAGAGTGCAGTGTACAATCAGGGCACTGAAAATCTAAAAACAAAGAAAAAGAAAACTGGACATTACAGTGCAGTGAAAGGTACCAAGGTACCAATCTACCACTTTAATTTAATTGAATTAAAACAGTGGTAAAAGAAAAGTCTTCAGTCTTAATTTAAAACTGACAATTTCAGCAGACCTGCAGTTATCTGGGAGTTTGTTCCAGATATACGGAGCATAATAACTGAACGCTTCTCCATGTTTAGTTTTGACTCTGGACAGAAAGCAAACCTGCCCCAGATGACCTGAGAGGTCTGGATGGTTCATAACGAAGCAGAAGATCAGAAATGTATTTTGCCCTAAACCATTTAGTGCTTATAAACTAACCAGGATTTTGAAATCAATTCTTTGACATACAGGAAGCCAATGTAAAGACCTCAGAACTGGAGTGATGTGATCCACTTTTTGGTCTTAGTGAGGACTCAAGCAGAAGCGTTCTGAATCAACTGCAGCTGTCTAATGGATTTCTTAGGGAGCCCTGTAAGGACACCGTTACAGTTGTCGAGTAGACTGAAGATAAATGCATGGAAAAGTTTCTCCAAGTCCTCTAATCCTTGATATATTCTTCAGGTGATAGTATGAGAGTCCATGACTACACCAAGATTTCTGGCTTGGTTTGTGGTTCTTAACATTACCGATTGAAGCTGAGCACTGACTTTCAATCACAAAACAATAACTTCAGTTTTATCTTTGTTCAATTGAAGAAAACTGGCATTTGTATAATGTTACAATGTCAGATGTTCATGTTAAACATAACCAAAGCTTCAAATAATGAGGTAAAAGTATTTAAAAGAAATCCCTGTTCAATACAGTACTGCTCAATACAGTCACTCAGTGCCTGTATGGGATCATAGTCCCCTGGTGAAATGGTTTGTAAATCTGTGAGTCATCTGCATAATTATGGTAATATTTGTGTGTTTTATAATCTGAGCCAGTGGAAGCATTTAAATGTTAAACAAA